>NW_026087489.1:0-59403 GCF_022539395.1 Myiozetetes cayanensis
ATGAAAAATAAGACCAAAATGTTAGAGACCCTAGCCGAATGGGAACGATCCCGAAAGGACAATGAAAATATGTAATGTTTGGCTTGTAATAAAACCATGAAGAAAAGAAAAAGGGGGGATTGTAAGAAATAAATAAGGTGGTTTTATTACAAGCAAGAGTTTACTCATGTCAAGATGCCTGGAAGCTGTATTGTTTGGGGGGTTGGAGAGTTATTTAGTAGTCGGGTACTGATAGTCTGCTTGCAGCTACTTACTGATAGTCTGCTTGCAGTTACTTATTGCTGTTGCCTATAGTTACAGTATAGAGGTGAACTCGCTGCCACCGTCCAAGCTCACTTGGCCCCGGCAGATGAACCTTAGGATTAAAGGGTGGGCTCAGTTCCGCGCACACTGTGTCTCACCTAAAAAAATCCAATGCGCAGGCTGGAAGGTGTAAAGACCTTCCCCGGATCTTCGCTCGCGAAGACTGGCCATTATTTATTTATTATTAGAGGTGAACTGGGAAGCCTGTAAGACAATGGGACCAGCCAGGGTTCATTGCCGAGGGACCACGCGGTCAGGACAGGGAAACAACCCGATAGGTCGGTTAAGACAACCAATGGACCGGCAAAGGGAAGTGCGAACCGGCCCTGAGAGACCCAGTCGAATCCAAGAAGAGGGGCTATGTCACCTTTTAAAGAAGAAAAGGAACGGGGTTCGCCATGGGAGGAGCAAGGGGGCAGTTATGTAAATCAAGAAACCTTAAAAGGACTCATCCCTCCCATTCTCGCTGTGCTCGGAATTGGTCACGAGGTCGATGCATCCAACCCGTTGTAATTAAAGTTCTTTGTTTCACTTTATTTGGTCATCTTTGAAATTTTAATTAGAGATATTTCTCACATTCAGGACCTGCCTAGTTGGACAGCCAGACTGACAAAGGACAGATGACAAATCACAAATCTCTCAAGCACTGGAATGGAATAAGGAACAACTGGGGATAGTTGGATTCTTTATTTGCCTGATGGAAGGTTCAACCTTTTTGAGTTAAGGAATGAGGGTAAAATAATTGTAGTTAGGATTGATTTGCCTGTGTAAGTTTACGTTATAATTTTTGAAATGTTTATAATGTTTCATAGATAAAACAGGTCTTTAAAAAATAAATAAAAAAAGGGGAATTGTGGGAATTAAGACTGGCTAAAGACCTGGGGAAAGAGTCAGACCTTAACAGCAGGCTTTGGGCTAAACTGAGCATAGAGCAATTCATTACAGGAATGGACCTGCTGCCCTGAAAGCCTGCCCTGTCTCCAGGTAACAGCAAGCAACCAATCAAATGCTGCGGTCACAGGTTTTGCCTAATAAGGAATGTTTTCATGTTTGTGTAAACTTATAAAAGGGCTGCGTCCCTTCAATAAAGTTATCTCAGCTCCCCTCTCTTATGGAGTCCATGTTCAGTCCCTCTCCCCCCTCTGTGATTTAATACGTCATATCCCATACCCTTAGGTAACAATCCTCTTCAGACCAAAAAGTGTTCTGTTGTTTACTCATCTTGATGGGTGTCACACCTGGACACTGGGGCTGAGGCTTTTCTAGGACAGCCCTGGGAGGGACCTGGACAGGGTGTACCTTCCTTGGGTGTCTGTAATTTGGATTCATACCTACTGGGGTGCTTCTTTGCTGCTCTGGGCTTGTGGAAATGGGCCTTTGATGGACTGAGAACTCCTGTGATGGAGCTGGGACAGGTTATTATTTGGGTTTTCCCCATCCCCCTCCCCCCATTGTCCTTCTGTTCTTCTTTGTGGGTGTGCAGATGAGCTTTTATCACACATCCTAACATTGTCAGAGATGACTGATAGTCTAAACATAGGACTCATCCAAAACGTCAGCAGAAGTAATGACAGGTGGGAACATTTGGATCAGACTTTTAAATAGGGTCTGTAGCAATAGGACAAGGGGTAATTGTTTTAAACTAGAAGAGCGTAGATTCAGACTAGATATAAGGAAGAAAGTTTTTACAATGAGGGTGGTAGAACACACATTACTAATTGACTTGGCCTTGGCCAGCAGCGGGAAGTTGTCCTGGAGCTGGCTGGCATTGTCTCCAGCAGACAGGGGAAGCTTCTAGCAACTTCTAACAGAAGCCACCCCTGTAGCAGCCCCCCTCCCCCTTCCCCACTACCAAAACCTAGCCACAGAAACCCACTACAGTAACCAGGGATCAGGTTAGGAAGGTTAAAGCTAAAGCCAGGGATGCCAAGGGCAACAAGAAAAGTTTCTATAGATATGTCAGTGAAAAAAGGAAGACTAGGGAAAATGTGGGCCCTCTCTGAAAGGAAATGGGAGACCTTGTTACCTGGAATATGGGGAAGGCTGAGGTACTCAATGATTTTTTTGCCTTGCTATTCACCAGCTCCAACCACACCACACAAGTCACAGAAGGGACTGGGAGAATGTAGAAATGCCCACTGTAGGAGAAGATCAGGTTCGAGACCATCTAAGGAACTTGAAGGTGCACAAGTCCATGGGACCTGATGAGATAAATCTGCAGGTTCTGAGGGAACAGGCAGATAAATTGACTAAGCCACTATTCATCATATGTGAGAAGTAACGGTAGTCCGGGGAAGTTCCCAGTGACTGGATGTGTTGGTTTAAAAACACAGCAGGAAAATTAACCCCATTTAAGATGCCCCCTTTTGATAGTGAAGGAAAAATACTAAGAGATTTTAAGTTGGAGTCACAATTTACTGAAGAAATCACAATAAACAAAACAATAATAATAAAGGATTATACAAAAGAGAGAATGGTTTACCCACAAAAAAGGTATCCACCATTGAACAAGCAAAACCACTGATGAGACCTCATCGCAGTGTACAACTTCTTTGTCAGGAGATGTCATAGGTTTGCTTGAATTTTTTTTCCCCTGCACCACTGTGAAAGTAAGGTGTTGAACAAGGGAGGGGGAGGGTGGTTTTGGTTAGAGTGATTCACATACACAAAAGAAGTGGTTGCAACCTCACATTCCAAGTTAATGGGCCTCAGAAGACTGTGGAGGGGAGGTACGTTTTTTTCCTCTCCTCGGGAAATGGCATCCTCACTTTTCCCCTGACTCAGGGAGGGCGTGTGGGAAGAGAAGAGCTCTGGGGTTCATTTTGTTTTTGGTCAAGTCATCTAACTGCTTTTGGCCCCGGTTCACCTCCATTCCCTCATGTTTGATTCTGCCCACTGCCCGGACTTGCCTGGGATTTCATTAGAGAAACTGGTACCGTCTGCTGAGGAATTTTTGAGGGGAAGGGCTGCTCTTCTCCCTCCTCTTTTTTCCATGCCGATGACAGTTTATATCCATTGATAAGGAAGGGGAGTTCCAGTCAGAGCCTTTGACAGTGTGAGTCCATAGGAAGAACCCCCTTTTCCCCTTCTCCTTCTTGGTGGGGGGGAAATCTCCATTTCAGCTTCTCCCACACACTGGAGCCCCCACGCAGCAACTGCCAGACACCAACAGCGCCCCCTGCCGACCACCACAGAGCAACTGTAGGTTCTACTCCTGCAGAGATCCATCAATGCCCCCTGCTGATCATGGTTAGAATTGCGTCAAAAGGTAAAAAGTACTGAACTTGTTTTGGAGGGAACCTTGGGTGCAAGACTGTTTAGGTTTTTTTGGTGGTTTTTCGTTGTTCTGTTTATACACATATATTCTTTATTAAAGGACTGTTATCTTTTCTTTCTCCATATTTCCTCAATTGGAACCTCTTAATTTCAGATTTACAATTGCTTAGAGGGAGGATCTTGGTCTTCCTCATAACTCATCCTCCTTAGCAAAGACTTCAGTCTCATTAAGCTGAGGCAGTGGAAGAGGAGGGGCAGGCACTGATCTCTTCTCTGTGGTGACCAGTGACAGGACCCGAGGGAATGGCCTTGTGTCAGGTTAGGTTAGGTTGTGTTAAGTTAGATATTAGGAAAAGGTTCTTCACTCAGAGGGTGGTTGGGCACTGGAACAGGTTCCCCAGGGAAGTGGTCACAGCACCAAGCCTGCCGGAGTTCAAGAAGCATTTGGATGATACTCTCAGGAATATGGTGTGACTCTTGGGGATGGTCCTGTGTAGGGCTAAGAGTTGGACTTCATGATCTTTGTTGGTCCTTTCCAACTCAGCATATTCTGTGATTCTCTGTGATTCTGTGAATAAAGAGTTCTGCTGCCGAAACACCAACTTTGAAGGTGGTGGTGGCAGTGGAGGCAGTAGCAGCAGTGATAATTGCATCTCCTCTCGTGACAACATATAGTAACACACAGTTTATTCAGCATGCACCCAGGCATTCAGTGCAAGTTTTACTCTATATATCTGTGAAAAGCAGTGGATATGATCCCTCAAAAAATATTTTTCAAAAAAATGTTTTTTTATAACAATCCCCCCTCAAATGTAAATATAAGCAAGAAATTTTACAATTACTATAAAAGACAATATAAAAAACTGTTCAATATCTTGGCTAGCATAACTTCCCACAGCAACTCAAACATCTTAGAAGGAGGATTCATGTCTGGTCTCTTTTGTAAAGTAGAGAGAGGAGATGATTTTGAACCTATTTATTTTCCTATTGTTTTGTGGGTTGAATAACAAGGGGTAAAGTTTGCTAACCCATTAAAGCAACGAGTTCCTACAGCATTTTCTTTACATGGCTACAGGGAGAAAATAATGATCCATGTATCACTGCACTATCTTCAACTGGAATGTGTTCAAGCTCATTAGACTGTGAAAACAGGTTCTTGAATGAACAAAGTAAACCTAAAAGAAAAAAACACATCTCTAATATTTTTCCATTATGGTAGTACAGAACAAAAGCTTCAAAACCTTTTCCTTTGAAGAAAATCTCTAATAATTCAAGTTTTTAAAATTAATTTTGGCATCAATAAGATACTTGACAAGTTTTCAAATTGAAAATACCATTCTCATATTCAAATTTTGCCTCTTCAGAGAAAGAACAAGTCACTTAAGTTGTGTTTTCAGGTGACAGGTCAACTGATTCACTACCCTACCAAAGCACTTTCAGTACAGGCACAATTGTACATTGTAAAAAGAACAGATAACTGTTTTAGTAAAAACACACCACACACGTACCAGTAAAAGCAATATCAGTGAGACTACTTTTGCTGACAAATGCATAACTGTACTAGAGCCATCATAGTTATATGGTTCAGTGTAGTAGTTATTAATATAATAACTAATGGGTCCAAAAGGACCACGAGACACCAATGTGGTGTGTAACGAAAGTAACATTTATTCAAAGAGTCACAACTTATATATCAGTTTCAAATGCTGACACGTCACACAGGTAACCTTATCAGCCAATCCCATGCAAGTATCCAACCGAGCATATGTGACAGAGTACTTAGAACTACAACTCCCAGGATGCTTTGCAGCACCTGGTGTAACCAGAGCCCACAATTCCCCCGTTTTTATTAATAACAAGATACAAAACAGTGCAAATAAAAAAGGAACAATGCAATTTTTAACTATTTCTTAACATAACATTTTTCACTTGACATAGTAAACTTATTTCTTACTTAAATTTTATTTACCTAATAGTTCTATGCAATAACAAAACTTTATTAATCAAAACCCCTTATTTCCCTAAGGGTCTCATGCAATTCGGTAGAACAAAAACCTTTATTATCTGAGGGTCTACACATAATTAGGGAGAACTTACTTTATTAAAACATAAGGAAAAGGTTAAAGGAGGAACATCATGTTCTAAGTTCTTTTTTAAGGTGATGTGGCAGAGGTAGTTTGTTGTGTGTGTTTGTTTCAGATATTTTGTATAAGGTGCATATGGTTCACATACATTCATACATTCACACAATCTCTCTTTCACTCATTCTTAGGTGGTCGCCTCCATTCTCTCTTCATTCATGCATACCTGTAACCTTTGTTTTATATTTTCAGCCACTATAAGTGAGGTGTTATGTTGAGAGATTATTTATATGTTTCTATATCTTCATTTACTTCATTTGTCATTTCTGTTGTTTGTTCCTACTGTGAAAGAGACTTAAGATATGACCTTACACATCTGGAAGGAATCCACCTCAGTTTAGTACCTGTAGAGACACAAGCGTACCCTCTCCCCCACGTCACGAGGTCCACCGGTCCCGACCACTGTCCTGTTACTATGTCTTTTATTATGACCAGTGGTTCCCGAGGGGAATGTACCTGAGTTGTGTGTTGGCGTTCATACCTAACACAGTCTGTGTCATCACAATTTAAGAAATTTAGGACATATGTCGCTTTCCACAGGCGTTCCTGTGGGTTGAGGATGGAGTCCCCCTTTTTTTGTTTTAACAGCATTTCCTTCAGTGTGCGGTGTGCCCTTTCTACAATTCCTTGCCCCGTGGGTGAGTGAGGTATGCCTGTGGAATGAAGGATACCCCAGTCCGTTAGAAATGTTTTAACCTTTAAAGAACAGTATGCAGGACCGTTATCTGTTTTTATGCTTTTGGGAATTCCTAAAGTTGCAAAGCAACTAAACCAGTGTTTGATAACATCTCTTGCTTTTTCTCCTGTGTGTGCAGTAGCAGTAATGTATCTAGAATGGGTGTCTATTGTAACATGGACATATTTTAGTTTACCAAATTCAGCTATGTGTGTCACATCTGTTTGCCAAATCTCATTGGCTGTTACACCTCGGGGATTAACCCCTTCTTTAGATGGCATCGGGGCAATTTGCTGACAGTCAGGACATGACATGATTATATCTCGAGCTTGATTGATTGTAATTTGGAATTGTCTTTTTAGGGAACATGCATTTTGATGAAAAAACAGGTGTGAAATTTTAGCTTGCTCGAGAGCTTTGGGTACTGTGATGGCCATAGCGGCAGCATCTGCTTTTTGGTTACCTTCCGCTATGGGTCCTGGCAAATCTGTGTGGGAGCGGACATGCATTATGTAAAAATCAAATTTTCTGTGGTTCACAAGGAACCATATAGTGCGTATTTCTGCAAACAGACAAGGGTTAGTGATATCTTGGAGGAAAGAAGCTTCGAGACGCGAAACTAAACCTGCAGCATAACATGAATCAGTAATAAAATTAAGTGGTTGATCAGAAAACAGTTCAAAGGCTGTATGGATTGCAGCAAGTTCTAGGACTTGTACAGAACCTTGGTTTATGGTCTGTACTTTTTTGTTCCACTGTCCAGTGATAGGGTTTACCCATGTTACCACAGCTTTTCGTGACCGTCCAGATGCATCAGTGAAGACAGTGATGCCTTCCACAGGTTGTGACTGGCAGTGGCGTGCAGTCATTAGAGGTAGATTCCCCACATCTACCCAGAACCTGCGTTTGGGGAAATGGATAGAAATGTCACCTTTGTAGTCTGCCAACGCAGTCTGGAACCCGGCATCCTCTGCAAGTAGCCAGTCCAGGTTGTCCTTTGTTGCTGGAATGTAGATGATCTCAGGGTCCTGTCCTTCTAGCTCCTGTAGACGTGCTCTGCCTTTAATGATAAGCTTAGAGAACATTTCATTAAAGGTCCAAACAGTTTTGGGTGGCGTGTGGGGCAGAAATAACCATTCAATAATCCTGAGAGGGTCAGATTCCATCTGATCCCATTGAAACAGTACGGCAGAAGGCTGGAATGTGCTGGAGACAAGTGCAAGGCGGATGTGTAGGTCAGGATGTCGCCGCCTGCCTTGCCTGTTTTCAATCGCTTTAGAGTATACCTTCAGGGATCGTTTAGTTGCAGCTGTCAGAGACTGTGTGGAGGTTAAAATTGGGTCTCCCTTGAGCAGTTCAAAGAGAGGGTGCAGCTCCTCTGTGGTTATCCCTAGTATCGATCTGAGTCAGTTAATAGCTCCTAATATTCGCTGCAAGTCATGTAATGTCAGAGTGTCTTTTACCTTAAGAGTCAGCAGCTGTAGCACGATTTCCTGTTGTGTGATTCTCCATCCGAGGTAGGCCCAGGGTTGAGTCTTCTGGATCTTTTCTGGAGTGACCTGTAACCCTGCTTCTCGAACAGCATTGGTTAGAGCAGTCATAATAGGTGGTAGATCAGTTTTTAGGGCAGTAGCTACTAGGATATCATCCATATAGTGATAAATGACAGCAGAAGGGTAGAGTTCCCGGACAGGGCATATGGTTTTGGCAACTACTGTCTGGCAAATAGTTGGACTATTCCGCATGCCCTGTGGGAGAGCTACCCAATGAAACCTTTTCATAGGCTCTGCATGATTGAGGGCAGGAACTGAAAAGGCAAAGCGGGGGGCATCACTTGGATGTAGGAAAATGGTGAAAAAACAGTCTTTTAAGTCAATTACCATCAGTGGCCATCCTGCAGGGAGCATGGTAGGTGAGGGAAGTCCTGGTTGTAGTGCCCCCATTGGCTCAATGACTGCATTGACTGCTCTAAGATCTTGTAGTAATCGCCACTTGCCACTTTTCTTAGGGACACAGAATACTGGGGTATTCCATGGGCTAGAAGTCGGTGCTATGTGGCCAGCATCCAGCTGTTCTTGGACTAAGTTTTGCAGTTGAACAAGCCGTTCCTTTTTCAAGGACCACTGATTGACCCAAACAGGGTCCTCTGTTTTCCATGTCAGTTTAATAGGTTCATGGAATGGTTGATCAATGGCCCTTAGTGAAAAATCTGAGTGTCTTTTGTCTGGTTATCTTCTGCCGCAATGTATATTACAGTGCCAAATTGACCCAAGACATCCCTTCCCCACAGGGTACAAGGAATGGGAGCTATGAAAGGTGCAACTCTAGCTATCTGTCCTTCTGGTCCCAGCACCGTGCGCAGCTGAGAACTTTGCCTGGGTTTTTGCATGCCTCCCACCCCCTGAATAGATGCTGCAGGGAACACCGTGGCCCAGTCAGATGGCCACTCTGTATCTTTTATGATAGTAACATCAGCCCCTGAATCTACCAAGCCTTTAAACTCGTGCCCGTCTATTTGGCAAACCAGCATAGGCTGAGAGGCAGAGACAGTCTCTGACCAAAACATTTGTGGCTGACCTGGGCTCCCAAAAGCCCCAGAGCCTCTCTCCCTCTCCCCAGGTGGTGACAAGCTGTAGAAGGGTATTAGCTAAGCCAGTCTCTGCCCTTCAGGTGTGTAGCAGGGCGGTACTGGTGTCCATATCATGATTTGGATCTCACACAGAGAATCCGAATCAATCACTCCGGGTAAAACAAACAATCCCATCCTCGTGGTTGAGAAACGGCCGATTATGAGGCCGTGCACTCTCGGGCCTAGGGATCCCCACACCCCAGTAGGCAGTAAAACCACATCTGTGGATGTTATAGTTACTGGTTTTCTGGAGGCCAGGTCCAGGTCAGCACTTCCTGTGGTGGTTGCGAGCAAATCGCGGGCATATTGCTTGGGGTTGAATTTATTTGATTGCAGGGGACACGTGACCTCGCGCCCCACCTGTAGTTTCCGGAGAACGCAGGACTGTTTCTGTGGTCAGCTCGCGACCTACAGTTACAAGCCCATTGCTTTCCCTTACAACACTTGTGGTATGCTGTGGAGGGGGGTTTTTTAGGGTAATTCTTAATGCGATGATTAGTTGACCCACATCGATAACAGCAACCTTTTTCCTTTTCTCCATTATTTAGTTTTAACTGGGCAGCTAACGCCGTTGCAATGGAAGTAGAGTGGTGGTCGACAGAACGCACATTCTGGCAAGCTCGCACCATTTCAGCAATCGTGCAGCTTTCTCTTTTTGGTAGGGATTGCAAAGCTCGCCTGCAATCATTATTTGCATTTTCGTATGTGAACTGTTTAAAAAGCAAATCCCTGGCAGTGTCATCATCTACTTGTTTGTTCAGAGCAGTTTGTAGTCGATCAAGAAATTTCGGGAACGGCTCAGTGGCTTCCTGTAAGACTTTAGCAAACGACAAATTACTGTCTTTATCTGTACTAGGAAGCTTTCGCACGGATCTCAAAACCCTTTTCAATATGACTTCATAAATCTCTCGTGGATAGCCAATTTGTGCCCCGGGAGCTGAGTAAGCTCCCTCCCCCACTAGATGATCAGCAGTCATGCCTGCCTGTAAAGCACCCAGTTCATTTACATAAGCGATGCAACTTTCCTGAAAGTCTGAAAGCCACACAGTGTACTGGGTAATGCTTAAGGCCATTTTTAACAGTGTTTTCCAGTCATGGGGAGTAAATACATATGTGCTACCCATCGTCTCCAAATAGGAAAACATATGGGACGAGGAAACACCGCTTTCTTTAACTATTCGCCTCAGATCCTTAGTCACCTCATACGGTAAGCTCTGGAACTGAGGGTTTTGCCGCTGTCGGTATACTACTGGGCATGCACGTAGTATTTCCCAATCGCCCAATTTGACTGCTTCCTCTCGGCATCTATTCCAACTTCTCGCATGCCACTCTGTATTCATAGATCTCTCCTCATTCAGAGCCATTGCGAATAACCCTTCTCCCGGGTCCTCCCCCGTGTCACTGTACTCTGTGCCATCACTATCAGCCTCTGCCACAGGCGCATTACAAATTTGCCGCTCCACCAGAAGGGGAGGACGCCCTCCCACCACGTGGCCGGTGCGAGATGGCTGCGCCACCGGAAGAGAAGGGTACCTTCCGGTCGCTTGACCGGGATAGCATGGTTGTGCAGGCGGAAGAGGGAGGTTCATTTCCTGTTCCCGGGGGGAACAAGATGGCGCTGCCCTTGCAGCCATGTGCTCGCCATGTGGTTGAGAGCCTGCCACGGGCAAACGGTACATGCCCATCTGCACACACTCCCCCCGGTCCTCTCGGCACAAGTCCACTGGACGCTCCCCGGTGTCGACCCCACTTGAATACCGTACCTGCCCCCCCGCTGCAACCCTGCGGTTTGAGTCACACGCCCAACCCTCCGCAGCAGCCCCGCGGTTTGAATCATGCACCCAACCCGGTTCCCTGTCTCCCAGACCCTCACGCCCATGAAAAGCTTGCTCTGGATTGTAACCCATAACATTTCCCTCCCATCCCTGGTTGCAGTGAAACCTCACTCCCTCAGAAACAAATCCTTCACTTTCCCAGATTTTCTCCTCCCTCATGCCTGACAAGCCCTCCCCCCGCCAGTTTCAGTTTCATTTTCTACTTGTATAAGGATTGTTTCTGGACCAGGGTTTGGGCGGAGGGAGGGATGCCTAGGGTTTGATCTCTCGACTGAACTTGCCTTTTTGTGTGGGGCTAGTAAGGTGTCCATCACCTGAGACCATGCAGGCAGATTTCTAAAAACCTCCATATCTCCGAGTAATACTGCATGTCTCATTGCCCTTCCAATATTCTGCCATGCAGTCACGTTTAATGTTCCAACCACTGGAGTTCTTGGTAATGTAACTTGCACCCATTGCAGTAAGTTCACTAGTTTTTCTTGTTTAATTTCCCCTGAATGTCTCTTCAGTAATGAATTTAAAGCTTCTGCGTTTTCCTGTAATTCACGTGACTTTGTGGATCTCATGTTTCGACTATTCACCTGGGACAAAGGTACAGGTTTCTTCTTCTTTCTTCTTTCTTCTTTCTTGTTTCTTCTCGAGAGCATCCTCTCAAAATGTAGGCAATTTCCTACCGAGTTCAGGTCTTCCTCGTGCGCATTCTCTGAGTTCACTCGCAGTGCTTCCCACTGACGCCCATCAGGGTTTTCTCCCCCCTGGTACCTGGTGTTCCTTTGTTTTTTTACGGCGGACATTCCTCAGCGTTAATATAGGTTGGTACCTGACGTCTTGTCCATATTTGTCCCTGATTCAGGGCAAGGTTTTATGCCCCTGCTCAGGAATACCAAATGTAGCAGTTATTAATATAATAACTAATGGGTCCAAAACGACCACGAGACACCAATGTGGTGTGTAATGAAAGTAACGTTTATTCAAAGAGCCACAACTTATATATCAGTTTCAAATGCTGACTCGTCACACAGGTAACCTTATCAGTCAATCCCATGCAAGCATCCAACCGAGCATGTGACAGAGTACTTAGAACTATAACTCCCAGGATGTTTTGCAGTACCTGGTGTAACCAGAGCCCACAGTTCAGGAACTAGAGTTCCTTCACAAAAAAACCCGCTCTGTAATATAGAACAGGATTTATTTCTAAATCAATACTGTCAGCATCACAACACTAAAAACCAAGTACTATCCTAAATCCAACTATGGGTTTTACTGTTATCAATGTAGATAGCATTTAGCTCATGTAGAATTATGAAAGCATGATGGATGTAATGCTAGGTTTCACAGGGTTGTCCAGTTGTATATTTATTATCATGAAAGTTGGTTAACAATGCAAGTACACCTTGTTCATCTTTCCTTACAGTGACAAACCAATGTATTCACACAGTAATAATCCATTAGAAGATCAATTGGTAGGAGCAGCTGCAGATGCCAAAAACCACTCATCATACAGTTTAAGTTATATTTTAAAGTTTAAATATTCAATAACCGTTCCTTACAGTTGTTAGAAAATCAAGTTTGACCAAAATATTTTCCTAGTTTATTAATATAGTTTGATAGCATAGTATGCAAACCCACCCATAATCATATCTTCACAAGATCTATCCCCAAATAAAAAAAAGAAAAAGAAGTATCATAAACAAGAAAGTTTATCTTAAAATCAAAATCTAATAACTGAACTCACAACTGCATTTTTCAGTCTGCTATTGCAAAAATCAGAACTCAACTAAAGGGCTAACTTCAAGCAGAACTGAAATTCTTTCTAGGCCTCAAGAGTCCCATCAACATTAACACATCTTTGGTGCAAAGCCGTTACATAGCATCTTGGAGGACTGCAGTGATGACATTTGTAGCAGGATGCTCTGCGTAGAGTGAGGGGCAAAACAACTCGAAAAATACCATATTTGCAAAGCTGTCAGTGATGAAGTCTAGGACTCAACAGGAAGACCCCAGACTGTGTGATAAAAGCCCAGGTGGTCCTTGTTCAGGGTCTCTCCTTTGAAGCTATGAGGTCTGTTTCACAACCCCCTTCTCATTCTCTGTAACTCTCTGGGCAAATTGTTAACTATTTTTCTCTGGAGGTGTCAGTATCAATTCTCCCTTTGGAATTTTTGAAATATTTTATTAAAAATTCCACATTTTGTTTTTAGTTAATATAGTTTCTAAAATATTTTAGTAGTTGTGCACACAATCATTTAACACAGCTTAAAGCAATGGACAAAGTCACTATATAATAATTAACAAATAAACCACACCTTGAAGTAGGTTACAAAACCAACCTGTTAAGGAGAATCCAAAACCTTGTAGGAGTTTATTTAACCACCCACCTTCTAATGCATTGCTAAATCTCTGCTATATTTTACTACTTGTTTAATCTTATCTAATTGATGGTCTAAATCTTTAGTCACATTAGGTATGTGTACAAAACAGTCTTTATCTGTTATTTTTAAATAACCACATACTCCATGTTCATGTAATAGTAACAGGTCTAAAGTCAATCTGTTTTGTAAATTCATCTTTGATATGGTCTGAAATTGCATATTTAGGTCTTGCAGTCCTTCTTTTGTGGCATTGACTAAGGTTTCCACTTGTCCTGTTAAATTATATACCCAAATTCTGTTTTGTAATGAGGTAATTTGGGGGTTAAATATTGACTCTAGTATCCAACCTATGATGGTTCCAGCAGAGGAGTTTCTCCACTGGTCAGTATTATCTCGTTTTAGTTTTCCCCACAGTTCTTTTTCTAAGGGTCATTTTCTCCACAATGAACAGTGTTAACATTCCCAAGGTTTATTGTTTTACTTTCCCTGTCACTGGCAGGTGGGTTGTCCATGTTCCATCTTCACTTACCCATATGGTATGGTCCATGGAGGATACCTTATCCCTACCACACCTAAAGCTTTTATCAGTTATTGTATTTCTCCAAGTATCTTTCAATTTTGTTGTTAATCCTTTACATCAACATCCTTCTGGTAAGGCCTGGACTACTATGATTTGTATCTCGTTATGTACAGAAGAGCAATCATATATTTTGGAGCAATTCCAGTTACTATGTAACAGTAACTTTCCCTGGTTAGTTTGATTGTTCCATATAAAACACCATGGGCTTCGCTGCGTATATTTCCATGCACCTTCCTTGGGTGCCTTCCAAACTTTTGGGACATTGAACCCCCAAGGGAAATGCTATCTCTTCTGATACTTCTTGTTTTGATCTTGTTTTATTATGGGGTATATAAAAGCACAATTCTGTACCGCTTTTTTAATTTTGATCACTAGAACTTAGTTCCTCTCCTTGACCATAATAACTCAACCCATGGACTGTGCTGTAATTCAATTGGAGTTGTAAAATTCCTTCTTCATTCTCAATCATTACACAAATTGTCCGATTCAAGTCTAAAGTCAATATTCCCCATTATTCTAATTTTGATAATGGCAGGCAGGTTGTTACACTACTAATGCATATTCTCCTGAAAGACTGGATTAACTGTAAAATAAGGTTCATATTGCTGATTTGAACACAAGACAAAAGGTAACAAAAGAATACTAACCCTCTTTGTACTTCTATTTCTAATTTTAAGGGAATCTCAGTTCTTTCTAATTCAAGGTTAACATTGACAATAATGTCAGTTGAAAATAATTATTACAATTAAAAATGCTACCACCCCTTTAGGGCATTCAAGTTCCACATAAGACAAGCCCTCTTCCCAAGTACAGTTCATGAAGTTACTTTTTTAATTTTTAGTCCCAAAGGTCCAGAGGGAGTAACTTCCCACTTTTCTGGTCCCATAGTTTTCTTCAATCTCAAGTAGTGGATCCATGGTTCCAATTCTTGAAGTTTCGTAGTTGTGTACCTTGTAAGAAGAACTTGGTATGGTCCTTTCCAAGGCTCCTTTAGTGGCTCATCATTCCACTATCTGAAATAGACCCAATCTCCTTGTTGGATGTCATGAACCAGAAGGTACAATCCAACTGGATTCCATAATTAGAGATAATAGAGGACAGAATTTCCCTAGAGAGATAACATATTTTAAGTAAATATTCTTGGCCTAAGATGTTCACAGAATGTGGCTTGTAAGAGACTACTTGATAAGGTCTCTGTCATGGTTTTACTGGTTCTTAGAAACTAAGCAGGAATTTTCCCCTTCCCCCTGCCCACTTCATGGAGGGGATGTTAAATGGGTAGTTAAGAAAAACAAAAGAAGCTACTGGTAAGGTCACATTCCTAGTTAATGACCCTCAGAATCTTGCTGTTGGGGAAGGGTGAGGAGTTCCTTTTTACTTTTATTTTTCCCTCTCGTCTCCTGGGAAACGGGATGGGAGGAGTTCAGGTGGCTGCTGAACCTGGACCAAGGTCAGAGTAGGAGCTCGGAGTGGGTTTTGTTCTCAACCTGGCTGTCAGCTGTGGATTCTGCTTGGATTTTCATCAGAGAGGAACTGTTTCAGGAGCTCTTCCCCTTCTCCATTCCTGTTTGTTTCTTTCTTAGCAGCAGTTCTTGTGCACATCAAAGGGAGAGGGAAAAACTGTACCGCACAATTCAGCCGGCAGGACAGAGTGAGTTCCCATTGGGGAGGACTTTTTTTGTTGTTTCTTTCCCTCCTCTCTCTCCCCTTTCCCAGTGTGTGGGGGGGAAGGAGACCCCATTTTCGGTTTCTCCAACACACCCTGGAGGGTGTCCCCCCACGTGGCAACAACCGGTGATCCCACAGCGCCCCCTACTGACAAAGCACTGAAACTCTGCATTTCCAGTGATCCAACAACTCCCCCTGGTGACTGGTACAGGACACTACAAACTCTACCTCTCCTGTGATCCAACAGAGCCCCCTGTTGACTGTGGTTAGAATTGCACTGAAGCCACTCACTTAAAACTTTGAAACATAAAAGGTTAACACAAAATTGTAAGAGAAATTTCAAAACCTTAACATTAGGAAACTAGGCAGTCCTTGACATAGCAACTCAGCGAATCCTAGAGCAGTCCTAGAGAGATAGCTGCATTCCTCACAGAGATAGCAACTCAGCAAATCGTAGGATGAGCCAAAAGTCAGCCTGACCTTATTGTGTTTGCCAAAACTGCCTTAAAAGGAGAAGATCTAAAGAAAGTTCAGAAGTTTACAGTGAGGAAGACTCACACACGACCCCCGCCCAGAGGAAGGCAACAGGAACTCCCACCGTGAAATCTCCCCAAATTGAAGACTCCGCCCAGACTCCACCTTCATATGAATATTACAACTAGATGTTGCAATTTAATGAATATGCATGATTATGTTGTAATCCTATATTCGAAAACTGTATAAAAGAGCTATGCTGATTGGTACACGCATGGAGCTCTTTGCCCAGGGCCGACCTGGAGAGCTCCCCAACGCTGTTAGGCAATAAAAATACCTCCTGCTTTAAAGAAACAAACTTTGTCTCTAAAGCAGTTTCTCCGTGCCTTTTGGGGCAAAATTTCGGCATCATTTTTGGCGAAGCCAGGCAGGAGGTTTTAGTCCTCCTGAGCCGGGGCCTGGGGGTCTAGGGACTCTCTGGGCCCTGCCGGCGGATTTTTGTCGGTAGAGACTCCTCAGACCCCTCGGACCTACGTGCGACGGCGGACAAGAACTCCTGCTTTAAATTAAGAGGTATTTTGCTTTATATGTTATTGTGTTTTGCTTTATATGTTATTGTGTTTTGCTTTATATGTTATTGTGTTTTGCTTTATATGTTTTCGGAATAGAAAGCGCTCTATTGAGACGGGGGTAAGACGTTACCCCCAGGGGAACGCTGAGGGGACGCCCCAGCATATAATCCCCTACGGGTTAGAGTCCCGGCCTGGATTTGGCCACCCCCAGGTATTTTGGGTTAGAGTCCCAAAAAAAATCGGGTTAGAGTCCCGGCCTCGGGGTGGGCTTCCAGGTAATCGTGGGTTAGAGTCCCACCGGAGCGGATAAGTTTGCCGGCAAAACTTGTCTGTTGTATCGCTTGTCTGTCGTATCGCTTGTCTGTTGTAGTGTTTTAACTAATCTGGGATTATTTCCAAACGTCTGGGAAGGTTTTGATAAATTCTGGGAGTGGTGCCAATCTCTGGGAGCGGTTCCAATAGCTGCTCTCGAGAAAGGGCTTTGGAATGTGAAAGAAAAAAAAAAAAAAAAAAAAAAAAAGAAAAAGAGAAAAAAAAAAAAAAAAGAAAAAGAGAAAAAAACAGAAAAAGAGAAAAAGCTAAAAGGTAAGAACGTTTCATCTAAAAGTGTACAGGTGTGAATGCGTGTGAGTGAGACGTGCAAATAAGCACGAAGTGAGTGCGGAGTCCTAATCTGCGGTTCCTGTTCTTCGCGAGAAGCCAGGCCAGAGACGGACGAAGCGATTGGAAACTGTGTGTATGAAGTATTGACAAAAAAAAAAAAAAAAAAAAAAAAAATCTGGTTAAAGCAAAGAGATAGATTTAGAAAAACAGCAATGGGAGGCCAGCAGAGTGAAAGATATAAACATGAAGACCCCCTTAGGGTGTGTCTTGAAGCATTGGAAAGATTTAGGGGGGATTCCAGGGGGAAACATAAGTAAAAAGACACTTTTAAAATACTGTACACAGTGGTGGCCTCTATATAAGTTGGATGATGATGAAAAATGGCCTCCGGAGGGAACAATTAATTATAACACAATTTTGCAACTCATGTTGTTCCTCCGTCGGCTAGGCAAATGGGACGAAGTAATGTATTGCGATATGTTCTTCACCTTGAGGAATAAACCAGAGTGGTAGAAGGAGTGTGGGGTGAATGTAGCACCCCAAGATCCCCTGGTACTGGCCTTAGAGAAAGATAAGAAAAATTTAAAACCTAAGGAGCGTTGCTGTGATGCCTGTAGTATTGGACAGCAATGCCTTAAATTAACGAGGAGGGATAGCGGAAAAGAAAGCGAAATAAGCTTATGGGAGTATCAGCCGTTCGCGCCAGGATATGGGGTTCCTCCGCCCAAGCGAAGGGAGGGTGAAAGAGACACTAGTCTGTTAGGGGATATGTCACTAGAACAGAGCAGATCCAAGAACGGTTACAGCCCCCAAAGATTAGAAAACAGCTGGGAAGATAGCAGCCCAGCAAGATCGGAAAGTTGTGGGAGGGAAAGCGGATCACAAAAGCTGAGGAGCCCACAAGGCTCAGAATCTTACCGAGAAGAGAGTAGCCCTCTCAGTTCGGAGACTGGTAGGAAAGAGGACAGCTCACCACGACTGGAGCTAGAGGGCCGGGAAAGAAAAAGGAGCTCACCTAAAGTGAGAGGTAGCCAAAATAGAGGTTGCAGTACGCCAAGAGATGAAAACACCTCACGAAGATCAGGCAGCCCGCCAAGTCCAGGCAGCCCGCCAAGTCCAGGCGGCCCGCCAGGACCAGGCTGCCTGCCAGGATCAGGGAGCACCAGAAAGGGGGGTAGCTTCCCTGAACTAAGATGCAGTGATGATGATGATATAGTTAGCCAGAACAAAAAGGCAGACAACTCACAGAAATTGAGTATAGTCATTCAGATAGAGGATAAAAGAGAGATACAAGGGACAGAGGAGGACAAAGAGGACAGCGTCTCAGAGCGGGTTGAGCGTAGACAGCGTCTCATCCAAACACAGAAGGAGAGGAGGCTGGACTGTGTAAACCATGCCAGAGGGTTAATAGAGGATGATTTGGCGGAAGGATCGGAAACTGAGAATGAGGAACAAAAACAGAAAAAGAGAACAGGGAAGAGAAAGAATAAAATAGATCTCGAAACCCAGGAGAAAGATCTTGGGGAAGGGACTAGCAATTCATACTATACTAGATCGGCAGCACGGAAGGAAGCGAAAGAGAGAGACGAAGGTTATATGATAGCTCCCCTCAGAAGGATAATGCCTATTGCAGGAGAACAGGCACGAATAAAAGTACCATTTACAACAAGCGATCTAAATAGCTGGAGAGAAGAGGTAAGAAATTTCAGAAAGAATCCAGAGGGAGTAGCCAGGAGGTTTGAATTACTGGCAAAGAATCAGGATATTGATTGGGAAGACATAGAGGTAATGCTGTCAGAATTAACAGAAACAGAAAAGGAACTCGTGTTAAGAACAGGAAGAGAACATGCTGCGTTACTGCCAGAAAGAGTAGACGTAGTTTTCCCCAATCGAAACCCAGAATGGGATCCGAATAATCCAGTCCAGTATGGGCGGCTGGTGCAATATAGAAAGCTGATAGCAATTGGTCTGCGAAATGCAATACCTAAAGCCATCAACTGGGCAATGCTATATGATGTCAGACAGGGGAAAGATGAAACCCCCTCAGAATTTCTGGACAGGCTTAGGACAGCTATGAGACAGTATACACCCCTCGACCCAGCATCGGAAGAAGGGAAGCAACAGTTATTGGGGTTAGTAATGGGACAATGCACCCCAGATATTAGAAAGAAATTGCAAAAGCTTGAGCACCCGGAAAATAGAAACCTAGAAACATTGATGAACGAGGCCTGGAAAGTGTATAACAACAGAGATAAAGAAGAGAAGAAAAAGGAAGATAAAAGGTTTGCTCGAATAGTGGCAGCAGCAGTAGCAGCCCCCAATGTAAAGCCTCCAGAATCCAATACCAGAGGTAGAGGTTACCCAGCAAAAGGGAGTGGGAAAAGAGAATCTCAACCCCATCTGCCTGGGATAAAACCAAATCAGTGTGCTAATTGCTGGCAGATAGGACATTGGAGACGAGATTGTCCTCTGCTAGGAGAGAAACCTGCAATCGCTACCATTGCACATCAAAACAGTGAATGAGGGGGACCGGTGAGTCGTTCCCTAGCAGACCCACTGGTTAAAATGGAGCTAGGGGAAGGTGAAAAAGAATTAAACTTTTTAATAGATACAGGAGCAACGTTTTCGGTTTTGAATCAAGAATTGGTACCCAAAAGTGATGAATTTGTACAGGTCGTGGGAGCGACAGGCCAACCAGAAAAAGCCTACTTTCTAAAACCTATTAAATACAAAATTGGAAAACAAATGGGAATTCATCAATTTTTGTATTTCCCAAATTCTCCAAAGCCTCTACTAGGTAGAGACCTATTAGAGAATTTAGGGGCTGTAATAAAATTCAATAAAGATAAACTTGAATTTCAAGTAAATGATGAACAACTAATAGCAGCTTTAAGTTTGACAATCAGCTATATAGAACCAAAACCTGAAAGTCATAGCATTGAACGCATTATGAGTGAAGTATACCCACTAGTATGGGCTACTGATGTACCTGGAAGGTCAAAACGAGCAGCTCCTATTAATATTGAGTTAATACCAGGAACAAAACCGGTAGTAAGAAAACAATACCCGCTGAGGTTGGAAGATAGAAGGGGAATTGAACCAATAATAGAGAAATTTCTAGAACTAGGATTATTGGTAGAGTGTGAATCAGATTTTAATACACCAATCCTACCTGTTAAGAAACCGAATGGGACATATAGATTAGTCCAAGATTTAAGGGCAGTGAACGAAATTACAAAAACTTTACACCCGGTCGTAGCAAATCCCTATACTCTTCTAACCAAATTGAGGGAAAATTTAAAATGGTTCACAGTATTAGACCTAAAAGATGCATTCTTTTGCCTAGCCTTAGCTCTAACAAGCCAGAAAATTTTTGCTTTTGAGTGGGAATCTGCTAAAACAGGGAGAAAGACTCAACTAGCTTGGACTGTGTTACCGCAGGGATATAAAAACAGTCCCACGATTTTTGGAAACCAATTGGCCAAAGAATTAGAACAATGGGAAAGGCCACTGGGAAATGGTACCCTTCTACAATATGTAGATGATTTATTGGTAGCAACTGAAACAGAAGAGGAGTGCCTTGAATGGACTATTTCCCTGCTAAACTTTTTGGGCTTAAGTGGATATCGAGTTTCTCTACAAAAGGCACAGCTGGTACAAGAAAAAGTGATATACCTGGGATATGAAATCTCCAGAGGACAACGATCTCTAGGCACAGCAAGAAAAGAAGCCATCTGTCAGATGCCCAGACCAGAAACGGTAAGAGATCTACGGGCCTTTCTGGGAATGACAGGTTGGTGCCGATTATGGATTCATCAATATGGAATACTTGCCAAACCACTATATGACTTACTAAAGGGGACTACGAGTACCCTAACCTGGACTCCCGAGGCAGAAGGAGCTTTTAAAAGACTGAAACAAGAACTCATGAAAGCCCCAGCCTTGGGTCTTCCAGATGTAACTAAGCCGTTTTGGTTATTCTCCCATGAGCGGCAGGGGATGGCTCTGGGAGTTCTAGCACAGCAGTTGGGACCACATAAGAGAGCTGTAGCTTATTTCTCCAAACAATTGGACGAAGTAAGCAAAGGCTGGTCTGGGTGCCTAAAAGCAGTGGCCGCAGTGATTATCAACATAGAAGAGGCCAGAAAGCTTACGCTGGGCCAGAAAATGACTGTGTTAGTCTCTCATACTGTCTCAGCAGTGCTGGAACAAAAGGGTAACCATTGGTTATCGCCTTCAAGATTCCTAAAGTATCAAGCCATCCTAGCTGAATCAGATGATGTAACCATTCAAGTAACTAACATTGTCAACCCAGCTTCATTTCTAGAAGGGAGAATTCCGGCAGAACCTCTCGAACATGATTGCCTGGAAACGATCGAAGCGGTCTATTCCAGTCGTCCAGACCTCAAGGAGGAACCATTTGAAGATGCGGACAACTGGTTCTCGGACGGCAGCAGCTTCGTGAAGCAAGGAGTAAGAATGGCAGGCTATGCAGTGACCACAACAGAAGAGGTAATTGAATCAAATCCCCTACCTGCAGGGACTTCGGCCCAGAAGGCAGAACTGATTGCTCTTACCCGAGCCCTGGAATTAGCAGAAGGTATGCGAATTAACATTTGGACTGATTCTAAATATGCTTTCTCTGTCGTACATGCTCACGGAGCGATTTGGAAAGAAAGGGGACTATTAACTGCCCAGGGGAAAACAATCAAACATGCAGAAGAAATTCTAAGGTTGTTAGAAGCGGTCCAACTCCCAGAGCAGGTGGCCATAATGCATTGTAAGGGACACCTGAAAGGTAACACAGTTCCAGAAATAGGGAATAGGAAGGCAGATGCAGAAGCCAAATTAGCTGCTGCAAAAACTGAAGAAATAACCATAACAGCTTTAATACCGGGAGAATTAGATACAGATTTTCAACCAAATTATCAAGAATCAGATCAAAGATGGATTAAAAAGAACAAGGGTAAATTGTTAGACAACGGGTGGGGACAGTTAGAAACAGGTCAACTAATAATACCTGAAAAATTAATGTGGCAGTTTGTAAAGACAGAACATGAAAAAGCCCATTGGGCCTTAGACCCACTCTATCAATATTTACAAACCCGAATAGCAGGACCAAAACTCTTTACTACAGTAAAATACGTCACATCTCAATGTGAGCGATGCCTAAAGAATAATCCAAATACTGGGACGAAGGTACATCAGGGAGCCATAAATCGAGGTAAATTCCCAGGTGAAGTGTGGCAAATTGATTTTTCAGAACTCCCAAGAAAAGGGGGGTTTCGATATTTATTAGTATTAACTGACACATTTTCTGGGTGGCCTGAAGCATTCCCTTGTAGGACAAATAAAGAAAGAGAAGTAACCAAGGTTTTACTAAACGAAATAATACCCCGATTTGGGGTACCGAGAAGTATATCTTCAGACAGAGGTACGCATTTTTGTGCAAAAGTAGTAAGAGCAATAAGCAAGGCATTACAAATTAAGTGGCAGTTACATACGCCCTACCGGCCTCAGGCTAGTGGGCAAGTCGAAAAGATGAATCACCTGATTAAACAACAAATTGCTAAGATATGCCAGGAAACCAATTTACAGTGGTATCAAGCTTTGCCTATTGCTCTACTTAGACTGAGAGTCAAACCAAGATCAAAAGAAAAATTGAGTCCATTTGAAATTCTGTATGGAAGACCTTACGCTATGCAGATTGTAAATGGAGATGCTGTAGACCAAATAGGTAATCAGTACATTTATGATTATGTAATCACTATAGGGAAACATTTTGATAAAAGTACAGCTGTGGTGATAGAACATCAACCCAAACAGCCTGATTGTAAATTACACCTGTTCAACCCCGGTGACTGGGTATATGTTAAGAATCTCTTAGGAAAACCCCTACAAGAAAAGTGGGAAGGACCTTTCCAAATTCTGCTGACCACCTTCACCGCGGTCCGGATCAAAGAGCGACCTACATGGATTCATTACTCACGAGTCAAGAAAGCTCCGGAGAACAAGCAAGAGGAAGAAACAAGCGAAACACCAGCATCTGCAGATAATTGTTTGGGTACCAAGCCCCTGAGTAAAAGTCCTGTGTGAATATGGACACGGCACTACCATTAGTGGGATATTTTTTACAGGGCATTCCCCAACAGCAACTCAAGTATTCCACTACCTTGTGCACCCAATACTAATCATAACCATAGCTATGCTTTTACTAACACTCACAAACATATACCTATGGAGCAGACTGAAATCCTTAATGACAAAAACCCAAACACTTTAGGCAATGATCCAATCTTACCAACGTCCCTTAGAGATTAAAACTTGACGAAAGAATTCGTAAGTTATAAGAAAAGGGGGGAATGAAGCCACTCACTTAAAACTTTGAAACATAAAAGGTTAACACAAAATTGTAAGAGAAATTTCAAAACCTTAACATTAGGAAACTAGGCAGTCCTTGACATAGCAACTCAGCGAATCCTAGAGCAGTCCTAGAGAGATAGCTGCATTCCTCACAGAGATAGCAACTCAGCAAATCGTAGGATGAGCCAAAAGTCAGCCTGACCTTATTGTGTTTGCCAAAACTGCCTTAAAAGGAGAAGATCTAAAGAAAGTTCAGAAGTTTACAGTGAGGAAGACTCACACACGACCCCCGCCCAGAGGAAGGCAACAGGAACTCCCACCGTGAAATCTCCCCAAATTGAAGACTCCGCCCAGACTCCACCTTCATATGAATATTACAACTAGATGTTGCAATTTAATGAATATGCATGATTATGTTGTAATCCTATATTCGAAAACTGTATAAAAGAGCTATGCTGATTGTACACGATGGAGCTCTTTGCCCAGGGCGACCTGGAGAGCTCCCCAACGCGTTGCAATAAAATACCTCCTGCTTTAAAGAAACAAACTTTGTCTCTAAAGCAGTTTCTCCGTGCCTTTTGGGGCAAAATTTCGGCATCAGCACCAAAGGGTGTAAACGGAACTGTTTACCTTTTTTTTCTTTGTTTGTTTATTGGTTTGTTTTGAAGGGGATTATTTGTTGGTATAGCAGTATTGTTTGATTGTTTTGCTTGTTTTCTTTTGTTGTTTTTGTCAATAGACATATATCTTTTAATAAAGGGCTGTTATTTTTTCTTTTTCCAGGCTTTTTTCCCCTGGGTAGAGTCTGAGCTGAGCTTAGAGCAGTGCTTTCCAGATTCTTCTCTTGGTAATGGTCATTCCAACCTTCCTCGTCAAATCAGAGGTCTATTTCTCTTCTTCCTCGCTTTGACCTTTCTACCTCCCCATTGTTGGTGCCCCAGTTACTGAAGCTTGCAAAAACTCTTGGCTCTAAGCCCTTTTCTCCTATTCAAATGTCTACCTTGTCTTAATTTATGGCCTCTAGGTTGACTGTATAGCATTTCTAGTATTCTTCTCTAGGTTTAGGTCCAGTAAGTAGAACAGAACAAGTTTTTCTTAGCAGTACAAGCAGAGCAGATATCAGGGGGCTTTTCTCAACAGAGCAAGATATCTCAGTTAACTATTTTAGGCCTTGCTCTTATTTCAGGACTAAACTTGTCCCTGGATCCTGGTGTTATTCTGAATCTCAGTAATGCTAATGGTAACCCTTCAGGTCACTTCAGCTGAGTCCTGGAAAATTTTCCTTATTTGCCTCTTTATGGGTTGATTCATTTGATCTACCTTTCAGCTAGACTGAAGTCTCCATGGTGTGTGCAAATCCCACTTAACTGACAATGTTCTTGACAGTTCTTTTATGATATTGGCTACAAAGTCAGACCCCTTGTCTGATGACACACCTATAGGTATCCTGTACCTAGGAATTATTTCTTTTAATAGTATTTTGCCTATTTCTCTAGTCTTGTTGGTTTGACAGGGAAAAGTTTCAGGTCATTGTTGCCTAAATGGCTGTGGGGAAAAAAGACTCCAAACCAAATTAGGTAGGAGATAAGATAAGGATACAAAAGTTTTAATGAGCCCCCAGGCTTTCTGGAATACCCTCAGCGCGCGTTCGCAAAATACAGATGTCCACAGTTTTTATAATGATTTTCACCCAATCCCGTCCAGCTACCACCCAGGTTCTGCCCCCGCCACGCCTCTTGGGAATTGGGTCTGGGGGCGTTTTGGGACCCCCTCTTCTTCATCTTCATCTTCCTCAGAGCACGTAATGTCCTTGGAGGCCTTCTAGAATTCTAGGCCTGAAGGTTGTTGGGTCTATGGTTATATCTTGTTCCGTAGGGTTAGGGTGTTCTTCTACAATTCTACCTTGAAAAAGAGACTAAACAGGCTATGGAATTTAGGGGAATTGATATGGGAATGGGTAACAGGGGTTTGAGCTGGTGTGTTAAGGGTAAAGGGATAATATGCTGCTACTCTAAAATCTACATTTACTACATAACTACTTCTAAGGTCTACACAAATAAAAAAATTAAAACATCAAAACTCCAAGGTATCACCATTCAGAAAATTTATCCACTAGTAGCAATAAATATCGATACCCATTTTACCATGGTAATTCAGAGAAATCTATTCGTCGATAATCTCCTGGTGTGTTTCCCTTTTTAGTTTGTCCTAGAGGAGGTCGAGGTTCAATTTTGGGGTTTATTTTTCTGACACAGCTCCTATTTTTTGGCTATACATTTTGCAGTGCACCCCATTCCAACACCAAGGATATGCAATTTTATATTGTCTACTAGTGTCTCAGCACCCCAATGGGTGCTCTTATGTTCTTGTTCCATTAGTTCCCTTAGGAGTGAATTGGGCACCATGACTCTATTTCCTCTGTGACCCACCATCCTTCCTCATTTTTCTGAGCTTCTGGTAATTCTACTAGATGATTGTCTTCTTTACTGTATTCTAGAACCTCTTTCAATTCCTGGTATCTCTCTGGGATTGACAATGATGCCTATGGATTTTTTTGATTTTTAGTTTCTTGCAGATTTTAGAAGTAGCTGTAGTTAGCTCACCCTTTAGCACAGTAGTTTACAAATTTACCCAACTCTATTACCCCATTTCATATCTAAGTTTCTAAATTCCTTACCTTGTTTAGACTTCCCTCAAGGTAGGCCTTCTTTCTGTTAAGAACATTTGCACCCTGGCTTGAACAATAAGATACACCAATGGACAAAGTATCCTTCAAAACCCAGAACTTTGGAGGAGCTCCAAGGACTGGGTGTGCTGTGATGAAGAGGAAGATGAGGAAGAGGGGGGCCCAGAGCCCCTGTCTAAATTTCTGGAAGGGGCATGCAGGGGGCAGAACTGGGAGAAACTGGGAGGCGGATAGATCTGGGATTGGATGGACAAACACCTTAAAATGTGGAACTCCTTGGACACAGGTGCGCTTCTCTGTACCCCCATGGTTGAAGACCTTCCATTAAAACTGCTCTCTTCTCTCTACTAAATTTGCCTGGTAAGTAATTTTTTCTCCTGAGGGATTCTTTAAGGCAACACAAT
Source organism: Myiozetetes cayanensis (assembly GCF_022539395.1). Taxonomy (NCBI): domain Eukaryota; kingdom Metazoa; phylum Chordata; class Aves; order Passeriformes; family Tyrannidae; genus Myiozetetes; species Myiozetetes cayanensis. Next base: position 26,583 of record NW_026087489.1, read on the forward strand.
AAGATTTGACCTTCAGCTACGTCTTTTGCAGTTTGATCAGCTAATCAATTTCAGGCAGCTACTGGGCTATTACCAAACTGGTGCACTTTACAGTGCACCACTGTCACTTGTTTTGGTAAGTTAAGTACTTGCAATAATTTCTGTATTAGTTCCCTGTATTTCACAGATGATCCCTGTGAACTTAACAATCCTCTTTCCCTCCAGGTAGCTCCATGAGTGTGAAGGTGAATTTGGAATCTGTTCATAAGTTGACAATTTTTCCTTCATCTAAGGCCAGAATTAAAGCTATAAGTTCAGACTTCTGGACCGAGGTGTTGAGAGGTAATGCTTCAGCTTCTAATTGAGCTTCTTGAGTCACTACAGCATACCCAGCTTTCCATTCACTTTTGACAGGTGGTCAAGAAGGCCAATGGCATCCTGGCATGCATCAAGAACAGTGTGACCAGCAGGAGCAGGGAAGTGATCCTTCCCCTGTACTCTGCGTTGGTGAGGCCACACCTTGAGTATTGTGTTCAACTCTGGGCCCCTCAGTTCAGGAAGGATATTGAGGTGCTGGAGCGGGTCCAGAGAAGAGCAACCAGGCTGGTGAAGGGACTTGAGCACAAGTCCTATGAGGAGAGGTTGAGGGAGCTGGGGTTGTTTAGTCTGGAGAAGAGAAGGTTTAGAGGTGACCTCATCACTCTCTTCAACTACCTGAAGGGAGGTTATAGCCAGGTGGGGGTTGGTCTCTTCTCCCAGGCAACCAACAATAGGACAAGGGGACATGGGCTCAAGCTCTGCCAGGGGAGGTTTAGGTTAGATGTTAGGAAGAAATTCTTTACAGAGAGGGTAATCAGGCATTGGAACGGCCTGCCCAGAGAGGTGGTGGATTCACCATCCCTGGAGGTTTTTAAACAGAGATTGGACGTGGTCCTTATTGCCATGATATAGTAATTGGAGTTGGATCAGGGGTTGGACTCAATGACCTTGGAGGTCTTTTCCAACCCAATCTATTCCATGATTCTATGATTCTATGACTATGAAGCTGCTGCTGTGAATGAAGATGCTTAAATCTGCATCATCAAAGGGCACATCCTTTAGATTGATTTGTCTAGAGTATACATGTTCAATTATCTGCAGGCAGTCATGCATCAATTCTGTCTCCCCTGGGCTACTTAGGAGAGTTGCAGAGTTTAAGGTTGTAGTAACTTTTAGTTCAATGTCAACTTGTTCCAATAGCACTCCTGGTATTTCATCATTCTGCTAGGTGATAACCAGTGGTCCCCCTTTTGTTCCAGGACAGTCATTACCATGTGGGGCACCTGGACTGTTAGCTTTTGCCCTAGTGTTAACTTTTGGGCTTCTTGTATAAGGAGTTCTGTGGCCACTACTGCCCTCAAGCACGCAGACCATCCCTTGCTTACTAATTTGATCTGATTACTTAGATAAATGCCCCACCAGTCTTTTCCAGGATATAGTACTAGTACTCACAATGCAATGTGTTTTCTTTCATGAACAAATAAAGGGTTTCTCTAAATTTCGAAGTCCCAGTGCAGGAACTCTCATTAGTGCCTGCTTTAATTTAACAAAACCCTCTTGGCATTCTGGAGTCCATATCAAAATCTCTCCCCTGTACAGCCTCATACAGTGGTTTGGCTAGTAGTCCAAAATTTACAATCCAAAGGCGACACCATCCAGCCATTCTGAGAAATGCACGGAGTTCATGTTTGGACTGGGGTTCTGGTATGTGGCAAATTGCTTCTTTTCTTTCTGTCCCCAGGTTCCATTGTCCTTGTGTGATGGTGAATCCCAGATATGTTACCTACTGCAAGGCTATTTGAGCTTTCTTGCTAGATACTTTGTACCCAGATTGTCCCAGTAAATTCAGAAAGTTGATGATCAGAGCAATTGCTTCCTCCTGGGTCCCAGATGCCAACAAAATATCGTCTACGTACTGGAGCAAGGTGTTTGTACTTGCCCTTTAATATATCAGTAGATTGAGTCATATTAGAGCTTGTGGTTGCTTAATATATCAGTAGATTGCTTTAAAACATGTTTTCGCAGTTAGACACTATCACTGGCAACCTTTGAACCTTATTAATCTGCCACAATTAGTATTAATAAAGAGTGTTATTCCATGAACTGTTAAAGTGAGTCCTTTCAGTTGCTGGCAGTGGATAACACTTTGGCAAGGCCCACTTGTAACACACAAATAATATAGAAATGCCTTCTCAAATGGGTTAGATGTTTCTTTACTTTCCTTCTACTTTTCAGAGAAAGTCGCAGGGAGAAGCTGTGAGCAAACTCTCTCTCTCCCTGGTATGCACAGAGATAACATGTTTGCAGGCATGCACAAGGCCTCCTCAGGCCAGAGAGGGTGGGGGAGGACAGAGACAAGATACAAAAAGCCTTAGAGAAGGCGGGGCATTGCCTTTTTCCCCTGGAGGCCCAGGTGCAGCATCATTAAGAAATGCTCCTTGCATCTGAAATAAACCTTTTTTTAAATCCTTCCACTGCCTTGACATTCTTAGGAAGAATACCTGTGTATGTTTTATCTTACATATGAGTTAAAATTCTCTTTCAAATTCCAAATTTTAGAGGCTTGAAGAATGGTCTTACTTCCTTCCTTTTTCCCTGTGGCTCCAACTACAGGCATACTTTGCTTACAATACCAAGTAAGTTGCTCCTGTATCTATTAAAAATCCTACCTTTGCATCCCCCAACCTCATTGTGACCAGGGCTTCTGTTGGGAATTCTTTTGAGCTAGTCCCTGTCAACCTAAATCCCAATGAAGTGTAAGCAGTATTTCTACCTGTGGAGCGTCCCCCCTTCTGGAGTTATGCATATGTCCTGAATTCTGTGGGCATTCTCATTTCCAGTGCCCTTTCTGCTTAAAATAAGCACATTGATCTTCTACAAGTTACAGGAAGCTACCAGTCAAAGTCTGGTCTCCCTCTTCCCCTTACATTACCTCCTCCCTTTCCAACTGCCATAGCCATCAACTGAAATTGTCTTTCATCTCTTTATGGTTGTCTTTGTTCCTTCTCTCTTCTTTCTTTTCTCTTTTCCATTTCATCTCTAATATTATATACCTTCCAGATTACTTCCAATAATGTGTGACTTTAGGACATTGACTTTACAAGTTCTTGTTTCTTTTTTTTTATTATTGGTTTTGAAGTTAATGTGCACATTGTAACTTTTAAGAGGTACCTCTCCAGAGGAAGGAGCAAGACTTTGGAAATTTGCTGTAACTTTCAAGAGGTAACCCCTGGAGACCTATTCACTCCAATTTTGTGGTAACATGGAACATAATGAGCAAGCGTTTACAAATCTATTAGATGACTTTGGTGCCAGGTCATCTCCTCTGGGAATGGAATGGGCCCAAGATCATTGGTATAATATTCAAGCAATTGTTGATCGCATCTCTACCCTGCGGGCAGGGGCAAGAGTCAAAGAAGGTAAAGGAAAACCTGTTGTTTGTTCAGTATTAGGTGCAACTACTGATTAAAAATAGCATTCTGCAGTCCTCTGAAGAATCCTTAGGGTTCTCCTTCAAGAAAAACAAGGACTGGTTTGATGAAAACAATCAAGAGATCCAGGAATTGTTGAGAAAGAAGAGAACTGCTCACCAAGCACACCTTACTCAGCCATCTTGCTATGTAAGAAAAGCAGTCTTGCATGTAGCAAGCTCCAACAGAAACTTTGTGACATCCAGAACAAGTGGTGGACCAATCTAGCAGAAAAAATTCAATTATGCGCAGATATGAATGACTACAGGGGATTCTATGAGGCTCTGAAAACAACTTACAGTCCTACGCACCAGGTTCAAAGCCCTTTACTCAGTGCAGACCGTCAAATGCTTCTCACAGATAAAGTTTCCATTTTGAATGGATGGTCTGAACACTTTCAGTCTCTCTTCAGTACCAACCATGTAGTTCAAGACTCAGCAATGTAGTACATTTCACAACAATCAGTGAAAACTGAATTGGATATTGCCCCCACTATTGATGAACGTTGAAGGTGAATAGGGAGGGGAAACCCCAGGCACAGGGTTTTTCCTTTACCCCTGGGTCTGGGGGGGAGTGTGCCCTCCCCCTCCCCTCTCCACCCCGTGGCATCTCATGGCCCCCACGGAGAGACCAGGGCACTGGCAACAGGCAGGGGGAAGCAGGCAGAGAGAGTTTTATTGTTCTGGTAACTGTTTAAATACCTTTTGGGGAGATCACAAGGTGACCACTGAGAGTCCAGGAGGTCTCACAAACAACCAATGACAATAAGGGGTTAACAACCAATAGATGAATTCCCAGTTATCTCTTAGACATTCCAAAGATACAGGTAAGGGATCTTGGGAAGAAGAAGGGTTACACAAAGAGTTACACCACCATTTTGGAAGCATGTTCACTTTAAACAACATTACAATTTCTATATCTTTTTATATATTGCCAAGTTACCCCAACACACTATGGGAGAAACTCTTAAAGCCATACAGCAGGTGAAAATTGGCAAGGCAACTGGGGTTGACGGAATCCCACATGAAGTCTGGAAGCATGGTGGCCAAGTACTCCATGCTAAGTTTCACGACTTTGTGGTGTGTTGTTGGGAATGAGGTGAACTACTTTCAGACCTCTGTGATGCAGTCATCGTCACGTTGTACAAGAAGAAAGGAGATAAATCAGACTGCTCAAATTACTTAGGTCTTACTCGGCTCTCCATTGCTGGTAAAATCCTTGCAAGAATTCTGTTGAACAGATTAATACCCGCTATAGCAGAAGAACTTCTACCTGAAAGTCAATGTGGTTTCAGAACCAAGAGGGGTACCACAGACATGGTATTTGTTCTCAGACAACTGCAAGAGAAGTGCAGGGAACAGAACAAAGGACTCTATGTTACCTTTGTTGATCTTACCAAGGCTTTTGATACTGTGAGCAGAAAAGGTCTGTGGTATATTTTGGAATGTTTAGGATGTCCCCCCAAGTTCCTTAAAACGGTCATCTCGCTTCATGAGGACCAATGCGGTCAAGTCAGATATGGCGATGCACTTTCTGAACCCTTTCCAATAACCAATGGTGTGAAGCAAGGCTGCGTTCTTGCACCAACTCTATTCACAATCTTTTTCAGCATGATACTCCAAAGGACCACGGTAGACCTTGATGAAGAAAACGGTATCTACATTTGATATCGTATGGATGGAAACCTTTTCACCCTAAGGCGACTGAAGGTCCACACTTAGACCTTAAATCATCTTGTCCGTGAGTTGCTTTACGCTGATGATGCCGCCCTCGTGGCCCACACAGAACTAACTCTGCAGCATTTAATATCCTGCTTTGCAGAGTCTGCTGAGCTTTTTGGGTTGGAAGTCAGGTTGAAGAAAACAGAAGTTTTCTATCAACCTGCACCTCAGGAAGTCTCCCATCATCCCCATATCACCATTGGTAAATGAGAGCTCAAATCAGTCCAGCAATTTATTTACCTGGGAAGTATCATCTCCTCGGATGGTAAGATTGATGAAGAAATAAACAACAGGTTAGCAAAGACATACAGAGCTTTTGGTAAACTCCATAAAAGAGCTTGGAGAAACAAGCACCTGAAGAAAAGCACAAAGATCAGCGTTTACAGAACCATTGTACTGTCTACTCTTTTATGTGGGTCTGAATCATGGGTCATTTACCACCACCACTTGCATCTCTTAGAACGCTTCCATCAGCACTGCCTCTGTACAATCCTTAACATCCACTGGACAGATTATGTGACCAACACGTCTGTTCTTGAACAGGCAGCAGTCACGAGCATTGAGGCCATGCTGCTGAGAACACAGCTGCGTTGGGCAGGGCACGTTTCCAGGATGCAGGACTAACACCTCCCTAAGATTGTGCGCTATGGGGAACTTACCACTGGTTGCCACAAGAGATGAACCATGAAGAGGAGATACAAGTGTTATAAGTTACTATAAGAATTTAGACAACTCAATTCCAATTAAACATTGATAAATTTATTAAGCAAGCGATAATAAAGCAAAACAGCGCTGGGTGGCCTGGAGGGCAAGCGCCCTGCCGAGGCACACACCGAAATGAAGTCAGTGTCTCTTTTTATACACGTTCGTGGTTGTTAAGTACGTTAAGTGGTGTCTGGCATTGGCTTTTCGGATGTAAATTTGTTTGTTGCTTGAGTTCCCTGGCTGGGTAAGTGGTCATCTGGTATTTGTCAGAGATGAAAAGGTGCAGTTCTTATCAGTTGTTTATTGACACTTGCTTGATTAGTAAGCTGTCTGTGGAACTCCTCTTGTTTAATTACAACAAAAAGTTTCTGACTCCCTCATACACATAAGATTTTATGAACAAAGTTAACCCTTCTATTACACAAGGACTACCTGAAACAATATCTCAACCTTGACCATACTGATCATCACCATTGGTCTACTCTGACCTCCAATCGGCAGGCCTGGAGACACACCATCTATAACGCTGCTGTTTCTTTTGAGAACACACGCAGGATCACTCTTGAGGAAAAAAGACAATGCAGAAAGAATCGCGTCCTGTCGATATCACCTAGGGAGTCTTTCTGCTGTGCCTTCTGCAACCGGACTTGTCTATCTCACATTGGTCTTTTTAACCATCAGCACACTTGTAGCAAGTGTGGGTAGAGTCCTTCCCAAATCTTCATTCGCGAAGCCTAGACATGATGATGATTAGGTGCAGTTGTAATAAGTGCAGTTAACAAAGAACAGCAGCTAAAATAACATATGGAAATTGTTACTTCACTGCAAAATTTGGTTAAATCTTGGCAGATGCATCTGGAGGAAGGAGAGACTACTGTCAGTGTCCTCCAGGAAGAGATAAGGAATGAAAGGGCTACCGCCCATGTGCTCCAAGAGGGGTTGTATGCAAGATTAAGGAGAGAAGGGAAAAAGGAGTCAGAGCTGGAGTCATCTAAAGAAACATACCCCCTCTCTGACTTAAAGCCTTTGCGTGACCAAGTGGAAAAGCTGTCGGTGTTGCTCCATCCCCTAATTAAACCAGGATACACATATGAGGGTTCGTATGACAATACACATCAAATTACTACAAAAGAAGTTCCTTATACAGCAACTGAATTAGCTAAGTTAAAAAAGGATATAGCAGAACCCCTAAAGAATATGAGACTATGTTTGGAGAGTCGCTCTTACTGGGGGTGACCAAATTTTGTTATCAGAAAAAGAGGCTGAAGGGTTCTGGGGAGCCTGAGTTTTCCTGACCACAGGAGATTATCGTGCCCCCTGGTCCCTTACCCAAAGAGCAGCCTATTGGGCAGGCAGACTCAACCCCCTAGAAAGGGGAAATCCCCTAACTATAGTGGGAAATGTTAACCAGATTGTGGAAAGTGTTCAAAAGTCTGCTTGTTTACAAATGATGTATGATAGGGAATTAACACCAAGTGAATCCCCTATGATGCTGCCTGTAGACCCTGAAAGAATGATTCCCCCTATCAGAGGTCTCCCTGAGGCTATGAAACTCATTGGCATTCAGTTCAAAGGACAAATAGAAAGCCTCACCAAAGGGGAAAGAACTGCAACCACCTTAGAAGCAGCTTTAACCCCTGGTCGTTACTGTGGAGAAAATAAGATCTGTACCTGGGGGGAGGATACACAGGAATTAATTAATTAGGGAAGAAAATATGGTCCAGTACCTTCAATTACTACTGATTCTAAATCAATTAGGCACACAGAATGCAAAGCAATTATTCCTCCAGCAAGACTCTGAAATGTAACATTCTTTCCTGGACAAGGAGTACCCACAAACACTGGAGGACACAGGGAAAAAAGGAATCCCTTGTGGACTGCGGGCTTGCAAAAAGGAATCCTAAAATCCCTAATGGATGGCCAACCCATGGATAAATTAGAGATATTAATTCAAGAATGGTCAGTAAAGGAGGGATCTCTGAAAGCTGTCCCTGCTACAGCCCCTCCCCTGGAGGGATCACAGAAAGGGCAGGTGATGGGAAACTCCTCTCTTTGTCCCCAGTAGGTAAAGCCAGGGGACGAAGATTGGTTTTCCATTAGACGACTTACCAAAAATTCCAAGGGAGACTTGTTAATAATCTGTCCTATGGGTCCCTGCAAAACCCCTGTCACTTTTCTAGTAGATACTGGTGCTCAAGTGTCTGCTCTGAAAATTGAAGTTACATCTGCATGTGGAATCACTCCCTCCCTTAAAGGCATATTTGTTGTGGATGCTTTTGGAAACATACAACCCCAGATAACAGCAAAGGTAAGATGCTGGTTAACAGCGGAGGAGAAAGCAATTGAAACCCTAATGATTTTGGGTAAACTTCCTGCTAATTTACTGGGGCTAGATCTCCTGAAGGGAAGGTCTTGGACTGACGAGGAAGGAAACATATGGGCTTTTGGAAAAGAAATGCCACATCTGTGTTTACTAAGTCCTGCCCCTGCTCTTCCTCCCTCCCTAGTAACCAATGTCAAACTGCCAGCATCCACCCTACCCTAACACAGTTAACTTTTGATATCTGCCTGGTTGTTAATAAAGACAGTCTGACTGTATCAGCTAAAGATGAGGTTTATTCTTATTCCAAAGGGTCCTCTTCATCAAACACACACACGAAGCGGAGAGGGAAGGTAGATAGCAGCACCAGAAATGGCAGAATAGCCAGTTCTGGAATGCAAGTTTACATTAAACATATTTATCACACCTAGTGCAAGGATATTTCAGGCTACAGGGAGGGCAGCATGCATGGAACTACTTGATATGCATTTATACACTTTTTTCAAATTAATCCACACTATTCAAACCTCTTTATATGAACTTATAACACTCTGTTACTACTAAATATGTCCATATTTTTTCTATAAGTAAAACTAGCTTAAACAATCTTTTTCTCTTTGTTTTAACCTTGCTAGCAGGTGTTCACTGCATGGTGTTCTTCCGCAGAAGTTGAGTAGTTTCTTCTCCCACTGTCATAGTGTCCAAGGTCACTTACTAGATTCCAGAGTTATCTCTCAGGCCTCTTGCTGGGCAACTGCTCCTTGCTTCTCAGGCCTAACACCTACTAGGTCTCCAACATCAAACCTTACCCCTTACCCTTGGGAACCAAAGAAGGAATCACTCCAGTTATTGGAGATTTAAAAGAAAAAGGAATAGTGATTGCAACACATTCTCCTTACAATTCTCCTATGTGGTCTGTCCATAAGCCAAATGGTCACTGGAGGCTAACAGTAGACTACCGATGTCTTAACACAAATACGGGGCCCCTTACTGCAGCAGTCCCAAATATAACTGAGTTAATAGCTACCATCCAAGAACAAACCCATCAAATTATGGCCACTATTGACATCAAAGACAGGTTTTTTATGGTTCCCCTGCAGGAACAGGATCAAGAGTGCTTTGCTTTCACATGGGAGGGACAACGATACACTTTGACCTGTCTCCCACAAGGATTTAAACACTCACCCACTCTAGCACATCATGCACTGGCACAGGAACTGTCACTCATTCCTCCTGCACCAGGAGTAAAAGTGTACCAATATACTGATGACATTTTAGTAGCAGGAAACGAAATTGCACCTGTGCAAACAAACCAAACAGACATTATCAGGCATCTTGAGTCCCTGGACTTACATATCCCCCCTGAAAAGGTACAACCTCCTTCACAAGAAGTAAAATTCCTGGGAATTTGGTGGAAGGGAGAAATGGTTTGTATTCCCCCAGACACTCTTACCTGCCTAGACCAACTTAAAACACCAGAGAATAAAAAGGATTTGCAGCATGCTTTAGGTCTGCTGATTTTCTGGAGAAAACACATCCCCAATTTTTCAATAATTGCACGACCCTTACATGATTTGTTGCAGAAAAAAGCAAGGTGGGATTGGACCCGCCTTCATGATGAAGCCTTACAACTCCTGATTTTTGAGGCCAACACATACCACTCACTAGGTCCCATACACCCTACCAATCCAGGACAAATTGAATGGGAATTTGCAAGCTCTGGACTGTCCATACACTTATGGCAGAGAGGACCTGATGGTCCCAGTAGACCTATAGGGTTTTATTCATGCAGTTTTAAAGATACTGAAAAACGATATTCTACCTGGGGAAAGGTGGTGAGTACTGCTTTTCATGAAACAGAAAAAATTGTCTGACAGCAGTCTCTAATTTTAAGGGGACCCATTAAGGTCATCAAGCCTGTTTTGACAGGAACCCCATCCCCTGACGGGGTGACCCAGCAAGCTACTGTTGGGAAATGGTATGCTCAAACTGAACATTATTGCACCATTTTCTCAGGAGAGTTCACAATAGAAGGAGTTCACAAAAATCTTCCCTGACAAGATGAAGTAACTTTAAATAGCATGGCTGATTCTCCACCTTCTGTGGTTCAAGTTGCACCCCCACACTCAGAGCATTTGCAGAATGGGTGGTTTACTGATGCCTCAGCTAAGTGGGAAAGGGAAGTTTGGAAATATTGTGCTGTGACTTTACAAGTACATACAGGAGACAAAATAGTAACCGAAGGAGAAGGCAGTGCACAGGTAGGAGAATTAGTAGCAGTTTGGAGTGTATTTAACCATGAAGCTGAAACCTCTGACTGTATATGTTTACAGGGATTCTTTTGCTGTGTTCAAAGGGTGTACTGAGTGGGTCCCCTGTTGGGACAAAAACGACTGGGAAGTGAATTGAGTCCCTGTTTGGCAAAAAGAGAAATGGCAAGAAATTCTTGCTATAGCAAAGAAAGTCAGATGGGTAGCCTCTCATCAGGAAAACGAAACTCCAGCTAGATGCTGGAACAACAAAGTAGATGAACTGACCAGATTAACCCCTCTAAGTGTAAAAACTCCTGCAGAGAGCTGGGACAGACTGTTAGAATGGTTGCATTTAAAACGACAGCACACAGGGGCACAAGACCTATCCAGAGAAGCAGGAAACAGGGGTTGGCCAGCGACTTGAGAGATGTGCTGCACCTGCATATCCTCATGTGAACAGTGCAGAACCCGACTCGAGTGTCACTCTTTAGAACAACCCCCCTTACATATAAGAGACAGAAAAGGGCTGTGGGACACGTGGTAGATAGACTATATTGGACCCTTTAGAAAATCTGAGGGAAAACAGTATGTGTTAGTAGGAGTGGAAGTTAGGTCAGGGTTAGCGCAGGCAGAAGTTTTCCCTCAGGCAACCAGTACAAAGACTCCAGAAGCTCTTAAAATGTGGTTCAGTTTTTTCCCAAAACCTGTATCTATCCAATCAGACAACAGGTCACACTTCACAGCTGCCATCATCCAGGAGTGGGCCAAGGAAGAAGGAATCCAGTGGATTTTTCACACCCCCTATTATCCACAAGCAAATGGCATAGTGGAAAGAACAAATGACCTACTTAAAGGATTTCTAAAACCTCAGAAATCCAATTGGACTGAACGACTATGGGACACTGTAAAAATGGTGGATGACAGATGGGGAGTAAATGACTGTCCTAGACTCACAGCTTTTTATCCACAGCCTCCCTCTTTGTTACCAGCAACATCAAAACCTAATTAAAAACCCTCTCACCTTCCTGGACAACCTGTATTAGTGGAACTGCCTTCTGTAGGAGCTGTACCAATGGTACTCGCCACTCCCTTGAACATGGACACCTGGAAAGCAAAAGACGCTTATGGCAAAGGACACAAAATAAACTCTCGGTGGATTGTTCCTACATTTTAATGTTGGCCCTAAAAGGGGCCAGACAGACCTTTTTCTTTTCTTTTACAGTTAACTGTTCAATGGAGAAAAGTATTCAGAACTGTGAATGAAAAACCTCAGATTTGGACTATGGTTCAGTTTACTGGTAACTGTAGTTATAATTTCTTAGTTCTGTTTGTATGGTTATTTACCTTGTACATGTGCTCAGCAGAACAGACTGTTAAAAGTGAAAATCAAAGGAACCTCGCCCGGGAACTGGTCAAAGGGTGTGCAAAAATATGGAATCATACCAAATCATACCAAAGAAGATATATGTGTAGCATTACCTGAATCTGCTAGACAATCCTGCCTTATTTACTCATGGGACCCACTCTTTGACCCATTATACACACCAGATGTATATGAAAGTAAATATGCCACAGTTTTTAGTCCTTCCTGATGTGTACAACTTCTTAATATAACAAATATAACTCCAATTAACTGGAAAAACTTAATGTGGGCATGGTCTGTACAACAATTTTTTGTGACTACCAGTCAATCACTTAATACTATACAAGTCCAGTCCCCTTTCATAGTCAGGCTCTTCTAACATAACCCTTCTTGGGGTGTATGTGTGGAGATTCCTCCCTTGGGTGGGGATGCCCTCCAAGGATACTCCTTGAGGCTGAGAGAAAGAGATCTCCTGCTGCAGGCAGGCAAGCGAGCAGGAAAGAACCACACACACATCCACAAGATGCAAGTTCAAATCCAGTTTTATTATTGTTAGGCTGTACAATTTATATTATTCTGAGTTCTGTCCACGCGAACATGAGCACAGTACGCCATCACGATTGGTCAGCACGCGCTGTCCACGCGCCCTAGGTAACCCATCGATTTGTGGTTTTGAAGCCCACATTTGCATATGGTTTCTGTTATCACTGTTTTTCCCATCCTGCTTCTGCTGACTCCTGCATTCCTGCAGCAGCAAGCCGTTTCTTGTTTATCTTACCATTACCTCTTGACCTTTTCAGAACTCAGAATAATCATGCAGAATTGCTAAGGCCCCAACAATCTCCCCACAAGCGTTGGTATGAGTGATTTACATCAAATCTCTACCCAATTATTTCTTTTTACTAGCTTTAACATAATTGCTTCGATAATTGCTTCAATATAGTGCACTATCCTATCTTATACTATACTAGTAGTTTTAGCTTTTATATTGTGTAGTAAATAATTCTGATTAAGATCTTTGATCATTTGTAATAAATGATTCATTTTATATAAATATTCTTATTTTGTCAATAATTAAAACCTGCAGGACAAAAGTGGTTCAGTCACACCTCTGTAATTCCTTAAGTTTAAATCGTTGACATGATCCGAGGCTAAGATTGGATCAAGTCGCATCTAGGCTCCTCTCTGAGAAGGAGTTTAGAAAGCAAGGGAATCCTTTCTGCATCTTGTGACTCAACGGCAGGGCTTTTTAAAATAAATTTTGTCTAAGCCTTCTACTCCCAACTGCAATAAATCTGCTCCAGCATGGGCTTCCCACACATTCACAGCCTTTTTTCAGGCATCCACCTGCTCCAACATGTGTCTCCTCCATGGGCTGTAGGTGGATCTCTGCACCCCTGTTGACCTCCATGGGCTGCAGGGGGACAGCCTGATTCATTATGGTCTTCACCATGGGCTGCAGGGGAATCTCAGCTCCAGTGCCCGGAGCTCCCCCTCCTTCTCCATTGACCTTGGTGTCTGCAGAATTGTTTCCTCTCACATATTCTCACTCCGCTTTTCTCTGTCCACAATTACTTCTGCACAATAACTTTTTTCCCCTTCTTAAATATGTTATCACAGAGACATTACTACCATCTCTACTTGTCTTGGCCTTGACCAGTGGTGGGTCCATCCTGGAGCTGGCTGGCATTGGTTCTGTCGGACATGGGGGAAGCGTCTAGCAGCTTCTTACAGAAGCCACCCCTGTAGCCCCCCACTACCAAAACCTGGCCACACAAACCCAATACACCCTCTCACAGAATCACATAATCTCAGAAGAAGAATTTGTGCCATTGCTAATCTGAGATGCAGATTGTGATGTGGTTCCACTCTGAGTATTGAAAATGTAGGTTTTGAGGCTTCTTTAAGGATTAATTCCCTATATATGCAGACAGCAAATCTACTCTGCTGCTCTGTAGAGCTTCCAGGTTCTTGCATCCTGAGCCTGACTTTCTGCCTCTTCACCATATCTGATTTGCATTCATCTATCTGCTCCTGTGACTTTGCCCTGGAACCATGCCTGGAGAAACCTGTTTTCAGAGTTAAGAGTCTTCTGGAAAATTGCTTTGGGCAAGACAGTAAAAGAGGTCATACTGGGCACAGGTAGAAGGCTGTCTATGTACTTTAGGATCTTCAACCTATAAATTGCATCTCATCTTTTCTAGTATTCTGTAATATGAAGAAGAGAGAGACTTAAATTCAAGTGTTATGTAATGGGTCTGCCAGTCCTTCCCATATTGGTATCCCAGCCACCATCTTCTGTGCTAGAGAGGTTTTACCCACTTGGCTTGCTTATGGCATGTTTCACATTCATGAATAACCTGTCTGATGATGTAGATGGTCAAGTCCACCCTTCAGTCATGAGCCCTTCTATATGTTGTATCTCTCTCTAGATGTCCCAATGTTTCTTGGGCCCACCCGATCTATGAATAGCTCATCTGTACGTTCCCAGTCCAGGTTCCTCTCAACCTAATTGTTTTTATGTTCTTCAGTGGCAAGACTCTTAGGCATGTGTTCCAGGGAAGGGTTCGGAAGGATGCTGAAATGGAAACCAAAACACTGCTGAAAGCTCAGAATATATTTATTACAAAGAAGTGGCCAACAAAACAAGAAACCGAGAGACAGGACAGAGGAGGGAGATAAGCTCCCACTCACACAGGTGTTACTTACGAGGTTGTCTTACCAACTCTGAATGCCAAGAATTATCCGTAGCAGCTGTGGCCTCAGAGGGTCAGCAGGTTCACACATAGCAGGTGTCCCCGCAAAAAGGCAACATGGTCCTTCAAGTGAAGTGTGAGTCCCCCTGAGCACGAGCCATCTGCTTTTTTATCCAATTTGCCAGTGATGTCTACCTGGGCAGGTGTGGCCAGCGCTGCCCAGCTAGAGGCCTTCAGTCCCTCCCCCCGTTATGTAAGTGGTACCCCTTCTGCCCATGCGTGTGTACATTGGAATTTCCCCACGCCTGCTTGATACACCTTGGGGGGTCTTCCCTAAATGAGTCTGGGGGCTTACTTCATCACCCTCCTCTTCACTTTCTCCTTCAAATGCCCTTGGAGGGTCATCAGCCAATAGTGATATATCAATTAATTTTAGTTTATGCAAAGTGCTACCTTCAAGGATGAAGTTCCCATTTATCAGACCTTGTTTTCCCATAACTTGGCAGGAAAAGAACAAATTCTCACAGGTGGCTGGGCCAAACATAGACCAACAGTAGCAGTGTCTAACACTGATACAGCATGTGAGTATCTACATGATGGACCTTTACAACAAGGTTATCTACTCAGGCAGGAATGTCTTGCCACAGTGCAGCAGATTAACCTTTGTGCTACCAGCTGGTCCTTTTTCCACTGCTATAGTCACTCCCACAAGACATTCACCATCATTATGAGTTAGTATAGAGATAGAGAACTGGCCACTTTTCTCATTCTGCAATACCTTGGATGAGATGGATGGCTTTCAGTTCTGCAAACTGGTTCAATTTGCCTTTTCCTTCAGTTACTGTGGGACTTGTGAGACTCCACACAGCAGTTTTCCACCTCCAGCTGTTTCCCACAATATGACAGGCCCCATCGGTAAACAGAGCATATTTTTTCTCATTTACTGGTAGTTTCTTATGCAGTGGGGCCTCTTGAGCATGAGTCACCTCCTTGGGTGATGCTCCAAAATCTCTGCCCTCCGACCAGTCCATGATCTCTTCCATGACTCCTGGATGGCTGGAGTTTCCCATTTGAGCCTGTTGTGTGATCAATGCTACTCACTTATCCCATGTAGTATTGATTGAATAATGGGTAGAGGAGATCCTTTCTTTGAACATCCAGTGCAGTAGGCAATCATGATGCTAAGAGGAGCTGTGCTTCTCTACCAACAACTTCTGAAGTGGCTTGAACCCCCTCATATGCTGCTAGTATCTCTTTTTCAGTCAGAGTGTAGTGGGCCTTGGATCCTCTATACCCCCAGCTCCAAAACCCTAATGGTCAACCTTGAGTCTCTCCTGGTGTTTTCTGCCAGAGGCTCCAGGTGAGACCATGCTCCCTGGCTGCAGTGTAGAGCTCATTTTGCACAGCTGGTCCTGTACAGATGGGCCCAAGGTCTAACACAAAAACGATCTCCTGTTTCATCTTTTCAAAGGCTTGTTACTGGTCAGGACCATACTCAAAACAATTGTTCTTTTGGGTCACTCAATAGAGAGAGCTCGCTATAGCTGAGTGAAATTTTTTCACTGGAAGGGTTATCAAGCATTGGAACAGGCTGTGCAGGGGAGTGGTTGTCACCATCACTGGAAGTGTTCAGAAGTCATGTGGATGTGTTGCTTAGGGACGTGGATTATTGGTGGACTTGGAAGTGTTAGGTTAACAGTTGGACTCTATGATCATAAGGGTTTTCTTCCAACCTAAATGATTCTGAGATACTGGACTTTCACTGTGGATGCTTGGCCAACTCCAGACTATGTGATATTGGTCATCTTTGAAGTGAGACTGTTATAGTATTGTCCTCCCTTTAGGCTCACTTTTCGTGTCACTTTGGTTTACCCCTCCACCCCTGGGATGGCTGGGTCCCCCTCTGGCATGGTTTATCCCTTTCTGAAATATGTTTAATTCACTTGATACCAATATTATATATCCATATAAGTAATCTACAATAAACATATCTGCTGTTAAATTGTTGCTAAGTTTTTCAGTAGTGATAAAGTTTTAGTAACCTGTGGTAGTATATACCTACTTGGTTTTTGTTATTATTGGCTGTTGCTATACAATTGATTGGTGCCATACTACTGATTAATACTGTTATTAATTTGCAATAGCTCGAGATACATTTATATATTCACTTTATTATTCATACGTATTCTTGCTAGTGATGATTTCTGTGGTATTTCTCATAATCTGTAATAAAGTAGAGAAATTTAGAAGATAAAACCTGCATTATCCTTGTGTCTTACAGAATCCTACAAACCCATGATTGCTATGCAATCTCTACACACCCACAGGTTGGGTAACCCTTTAGGTCATAACAGTAATTTACAAGATCTTCCTTGAGGGGATACCTTGCCTTCCTGCTTAATAGGAAACACCTCCAGAGGCTGTTGATTACTCTTGGGATACCTTTGTCAATCTCATGGTACCTAGTGAGGGATCCCAGCTGCTGGGATTCCTTGCCCTCTAGTTCCAGACTCTGGGCTCCAGTATCCCAGCATTAGAACACCCAAATAGCAATTCACTCACCTTCCTGAGGGCCATAATCTTTCTGCATATCTCACAGATTATTCAGGGATAAGAACCAGGTGGTTTTTGCCTCTTAACTGTTCTGTCTCTTCCTCCTCCTGTTCTTGTGTTGAGGAATACATCTGGTGCAGCTAGTTGAGTTTGCAGGCTGCAGTTCGAGAAGCAGATTGAGTTCTGGGTGGGAGCCCGAGACAAGAGGCCATAAATTTCAGACCCTTTGCATAACAAAGGGTACTAAGACCAGTGGTGTCGGCCAGGTGAATGGACACCAGAGACACAGCAGCATCCAGGGACTCAGGAGGAAGAGTGAGACTTTTGCACTTAGACTGTGAGGGTATAAAAGCCCAGGACTTCTTTTGTTGAGGGTCCCTCTTCTGAGGCACCATCTCGGGCTGTTTCTGTGTAACTGTGCCGTGAATGAAGAAGTACCAGGGCAATCAAAAAGGATTTCAAGGCACTGGGTAGATCAATTCATGGAACAGGCACACAGGTAGTATTTGCCTCAGTTCCTGTACTTGCTGGAATGAATGAGGAAATGAATGAGGAAAAGAGTAGGGAAGCCTAACTTATCAATAGGTGGTTAAAGGATTGGTGCCACCGTCAAAATTTTGGGTTTTTTGACCATGGGACAAACTCCACAGTACCCATTCTTCTTAAATCAGATGGGCTTTATGTATCTAGGAGGGGCTAAAGGACTGTAGCCCATAAGTTAGCGGGGCTCATCAGGAGGGCTTTAAACTAGGTTTGAAGGGGGAAGGGATTGAATCCAGGCTCTCCAAAGAGAAACCCAGGGATGAAAAGTCTGAGTTAAGAGTAAAATCAGCAGCCCAGCTGAAGTGCATGTACACTAATGCACACAGCATGGGCAACAAACAGGAGGAGCTGGAAACCATTGTGCAGCAGGAAAGCTATGATGTAGTTGCCATCACAGAAACATGGTGGGATGACTCGCATGACTGGAGTGCTGCCATGGATGGCTGCAAGCTCTTCAGAAAGGACAAGCAGGGTAGGAGAGGTGGAGGGATGGCTCTATATGTTAGAGAGTCCCTTGGCTCTGTAGAACTTGAGGTCACCAATAATAAGGTTGAGTGCCTGTGGATCAGAATCAGGGGGAAGGTCAACAAGGCTGACATCCTAATGGGAGTCTGTTATAGACCACCCAACCAGGATGATGAAGGGGATGAATTATTCTACAAGCAGCTGGCAGATGTCTCAAAATCACCAGCCCTTGTTCTTGTGGGCAACTTCAACCTACCGGATATCTGCTGGGAGCTCAACATGACAGAGAAGAGGCAGTCTAAGAGATTCCTGGAGTGTATAGAGGATAATTTCCTGCTCCAGCTGGTAAATGAACCTACCAGGGTGGGGCCCCACTAGACCTGTTGTTTACAAACAGAGAGGCACTGGTGGGAGACGTAGTGGTCAGAGGTCGCATAGGCCACAGTGACCATGAAATAATAGAGTTTGCAATACTCAGGGATACAAGGGAGGCCATCAATAAAACCTCCACACTGGACTTCCAGAGGGCAAATTTTGACCTGTTCAGAAGACTGGTCCAGAACATACCCTGGGAAAAAACCCTTGAAAACAAGGGGGTACAGGAGAGATGGACGTGCTTCAAGAAGGAAGTCCTGAATGCACAGGAACAGGCTGTACCAGTGTGCCAAAAGGCAAGCCGGTGAGGTAGACGACCAGCTTGGTTGAACAGGGAGATTCTGAAGGAAATCAGGGATAAAAAGAGAGCTTACAGACTATGGAAAATAGGACTGGCTACTCAGGATGAGTTTAGGAGTATAACTAGGTCATGCAGAAAGAAAATTAGAGAGACAAAAGTGCAATTTGAAGTCAATTTGGCTACTTCTGTTAAGGATAACAAAAAAGTGCTTCTATAAATACATTATTAACAAAAGGAGGGGCAAGGAAAACCTCCATTCCTTGTTGGACTTTGGGGAGGAACATAGTTAACAGGGATGAGGAGAAGGCTGAGGTACTTAACACCTATTTAGCCTCAGTATTCACTAGTAGGAGAGATGGCCCTTAGGACAACTGTCCTCTGGAGCTGGTAGACAGGGACAGGAAGCCAAACAGCCCCCGTGTATTCCAGGAGGAAATAGTCAGTGACTTATTGAGCCACCTGGATCCACACAAGTCCATGGGACCAGATGGGATCCATCCTAGGGTGATGAGGGAGCTGGCAGAAGAGCTTGCCAAGCCGCTCTCCATCATTTACCTACAGTCCTGGCTCTCTGGGGAGGTCCCAGATGATTGGAAGTTGGCAGATGTCACACCGATCTACAAAAAGGGCTGCAAGGAGGACCCGGGAAACTACAGGCCTGTCAGCCTGACCTCAGTGCCTGGCAAGGTTATGGAGCAGATAATCCTAAGTGCAATCACACGGCACCTACAGGATGGACAAGGGATCAGACCCAGCCAGCACGGGTTTAGGAGGGGCAGGTCCTGTTTGACCAACCTGATCTCCTTTTATGATCAGGTGACCTGCCTGGTGGATGAGGGGAAGGCTGTGGATGCAGTCTATCTAGACTTCAGCAAAGCCTTTGACACTGTCTCCCATAATATACTCCTGGAAAAGCTGGCAACCCATGGCTTGGACAGGGGCACTCTGTGCTGGGTTAAGAACTGGCTGGAGGGTCGGGCCCAGAGAGTGCTGGTGAACGGGACTGCATCCAGCTGGCGGCCGGTCACCAGTGGTGTTCCCCAGGGATCAGTGCTGGGCCCAGTCCTGTTTAACATCTTTATCGATGATCTAGATGAGGGGATTGAGTCCATCATTAGCAAATTTGCAGATGACACCAAGTTGGGAGGGAGTGTCGACCTGCTGGAAGGCAGGAGGGCTCTGAAGAGGGACCTGGATAGGCTGGAGAGTTGGGCCGATTCCAATGGGATGAAGTTCAACAAGGCCAAGTGCCAGGTCCTGCACTTTGGCCACAACAACCCCATGCAGCGCTACAGGCTGGGCACAGAGTGGCTGGAGAGCAGCCAGGTGGAAAGGGATCTGGGGGTGCTGATTGACAGGAGGCTGAACATGAGCCAGCAGTGTGCCCAGGTGGCCAAGAAGGCCAATGGCATCCTGGCCTGCATCAAGAACAGTGTGGCCAGCAGGAGCAGGGAAGTGATCCTTCCCCTGTACTCAACACCGGTGAGGCCACACCTTGAGTACTGTGTTCAGTTCTGGGCCCCTCAGTTCAGGAAAGACATTGAGATGCTGGAGCAGGTCCAGAGAAGAGCAACCAGGCTGGTGAAGGGACTTGAGCACAAGTCCTATGAGGAGAGGCTGAGGGAGCTGGGGTTGTTTAGTCTGGAGAAGAGGAGGCTCAGGGGTGACCTCATCACTCTCTACAACTACCTGAAAGGAGGTTGTAGCCAAGCGGGCATTGGTCTCTTCTCCCAGGCAACCAGCAGTAGGACAAGAGGGCACGGGCTTAAGCTCTGCCAGGGGAGGTTTAGGTTGGATATTAGAAAGAAGTTCTTTCCAGAGAGAGCGATCAGGCATTGGAATGGCCTGCCCAGAGAGGTGGTGGATTCTCTGTCCCTGGAGGTTTTTTAGACGAGGCTGGATGTGGCACTGAGTCCCATGATCTAGTGATCACAGTGGGGTTGGATCAAGGGTTGGACTTGATGATATCAGAGGTCTCTTCCAACCCAGTTAATTCTATGATTCTATGATTTATGGAATGAGACATCTGAGACTCTGCTATAGGAAACCTGGGGTTGGAACTGGTAGGAAATCAGGTCTGACTGTGTGTGAGTGGGGTTTGTAGGGAGTCAATTGGGCTCACTGGAGCTGTCTGCTGTGAAGGGGCTTTGGTCCCAGCAGTTAAAGTCTCTGTTGTTGGGAGTGACTACCAGAGAATCTCATGAGTGGGTCGGACTGGGAAGCTTCTTTAACACCTCGTGGCTGCCCTGCTGCAGAATCGAGCGCCTCTTATTCTGCCTCCTGTTCTCTCTCATGAGGAGCTTCTTTCTCTCTTACTAACTGGATTGATCTCTGTTTGCATTGTTTCTCCTTGACTACAGGAGTAAATATTGTAGTTAAGGGTTTTGTTTCTAGCCATGGTGTTTGTTGGTGCGGTCTCAGAATGAGTATCATTCTCAGTATTCACTAGTAGGAGAGATGGCCCTTAGGACAACTGTCCTCAGGAGCCAGTAGACAGGGACAGGAAGCCAAACAACCCCCGTGTATTCCAGGAGGAAATAGTCAGTGACTTATTGAGCCACCTGGATCCACACAAGTCCATGGGACCAGATGGGATCCATCCTAGGGTGATGAGGGAGCTGGCAGAAGAGCTTGCCAAGCCACTCTCCATCATTTACCTACAGTCCTGGCTCTCTGGTGAGGTCCCAGATGATTGGAAGTTGGTGAATGTCACGCCGATCTACAAAAAGGGCTGCAAGGAGGACCCGGGAAACTACAGACCTGTCAACCTGACCTCAGTGCCTGGCAAGGTTATGGAGCAGATCATCCTGAGTGCAATCACATAGCACCTACAGGATGGACAAGGGATCAGACCCAGACAGCACAGGTTTAGGAGAGGCAGGTCCTGTTTGACCAACCTGATCTCCTTTTATGATCAGGTGACCTGCCTGGTGGATGAGGGGAAGGCTGTAGATGTGGTCTATCTGGACTTCAGCAAAGCCTTTGACGCTGTCTCCCATAATATACTCCTGGAAAAACTGGCAACCCATGGCTTGGACAGGAGCACTCTCTGCTGGGTTAAGAACTGGCTGGAGGGTCGGGCCCAGAGAGTGGTGGTGAACGGGACTGCATCCAGCTGGCGGCCGGTCACCAGTGGTGTTCCCCAGGGGTCAGTGCTGGGCCCAGTCCTGTTTAACATCTTTATCGATGATCTAGATGAGAGGATTGAGTCCATCATTAGCAAATTTGCAGATGACACCAAGTTGGGAGGGAGTGTCGACCTGCTGGAAGGCAGGAGGGCTCTGCAGAGGGACCTGGATAGGCTGGAGAGTTGGGCTGATTCCAATGGAATGAAGTTCAACAAGGCCAAGTACCAGGTCCTGCACTTTGGCCACAACAACCCCATGCAGCGCTACAGGTTGGGCACAGAGTGGCTGGAGAGTAACCACGTGGAAAGGGATCTGGGGGTGCTGATTGACAGGAAGCTAAATATGAGCCAGCAGTGTGCCCAGGTGGTCAAGAAGGCCAATGGCATCCTGGCCTGCATCAAGAACAGTGTGGCCAGCAGGAGCAGGGAAGTGATCCTTCCCCTGTACTCAGTGCTGGTGAGGCCACACCTTGAGTATTGTGTTCAGTTCTGGGCCCCTCAGTTCAGGAAAGACATTGAGGTGCTGGAGCAGGTCCAGAGAAGAGCAATGAGGCTGGTGAAGGGACTTGATCACAAGTCCTATGAGGAGAGGCTGAGGGAGCTGGGGTTGTTTAGTCTGGAAAAGAGGAGGCTCAGGGGTGTCCTCATCACTCTCTACAGCTACCTGAAAGGAGGTTGTAGCCAAGCGGGCATTGGTCTCTTCTCCCAGGCAACCAGCAGTAGGACAAGAGGGCACGAGCTTAAGCTCTGTCAGGGGAGGTTTAGGTTGGATATTAGAAATAAGTTCTTTACAGAGGGAGTGATCAGGCATTGGAATGGCCTGCCCAGAGAGGTGGTAGATTCACCATCCCTGGAGGTTTTTAAGACGAGGCTGGATGTGGCACTGAGTGCCATGATCTAGTGATCACAGTGGGGTTGGATCAAGGGTTGGACTTGATATCGGAGGTCTCTTCCAACCCAGTTAATTCTATGATTCTATGATTTATGGAATGAGACATCTGAGACTCTGCTATAGGAAACCTGGGGTTGAACTGGTAGGGAAATCAGGTCTGACTGTGTGTGAGTGGGGTTTGTAGGGAGTCAATTGGGCTCACTGGAGCTGTCTGCTGTGAAGGGGCTTTGGTCCCAGCAGTTAAAGTCTCTGTTGTTGGGAGTGACTACCAGAGAATCTCATGAGTGGTCGGACTGGGAAGCTTCTTTAACACCTGTGGCTGCCCTGCTGCAGAATAGGCTGCCTCTTATTCTGCCTCCTGTTCTCTCTCATGAGGAGCTTCTTTCTCTCTTACTAACTGGATTGATCTCTGTTTGCATTGTTTCTCCTTGACTACAGGAGTAAATATTGTAGTTAAGGGTTTTGTTTCTAGCCATGGTGTTTGTTGGTGTGGTCTCAGAATGAGTATCATTCTCAGTGTTCAGTTGTGTGCCCCTAGATAGGGAGACTCTCTTAGTCTTTTGGGGGTGCTGGACAGAGGCTCAATAAGCATGGGCCCTGACAAAGCATTAGAAGTTATAGAATCATAAAATTATTCAGATTGGAAAAGACCTCTAAGATTATCGAGTTCAACCTTTTAGCAAATATCACCATGCCCACTAAACCATATCGCAAAGTATGACGTCTATGCCTGGCCCCATAGACTTGTGAGTGTCTAGGTGGCATAGCAGGTCACAAACTACTTCCTCCTGGATTACGGGAGGTGGGGGTGGTTATTCTGCTCCCTGTCCCTGTCTACTGTTGTAGTAAGTTGAGGACGGCCAAGAATATAAAAACTAGACACCTTTCTGATGATGGCCTACATTCAGTTTTTTATTGCTTTGTGCAGTATATTACATCTTGTTCTCACCATCTGCACTCACACACTGTCTGCAGAATCTTACATACCAAAACTATTCTTAACTCTGTTATCTATAATTTATTACCAACCTTCACATATGATCTGATGTTCACTTATTTACATTCTTTCTTTGCTGGTCATTCTCCACGGCCTTGCTGCATACCCCAACAGTCTACCAGCTCAGTACCCTGAGTACCAGACTGAGGCAAAGAAGGCATGAAGTACCTCAGTCTTTTCCTCATCCTGGGTGGCAATGTTCCCCGTTGCATGCAATAAAGAATGGAGACTCTCCTTGGCCCTCTTTTTGTTATTAATGAATTTGTAAAAACATTTTTTGTTATCTTTTAGAACAGGAGGCTGATTGAGTTCTAGGTGGGCTTTTGCCTTTCTAATTTTCTTTCTGCATGACCTAATGACATCCTTGTACTCTTCCTGAGTTGCCTGCCCCTTCTTCCAAAAGTGACAAACTCTCCTTTTTCTCCTGAGTCCCAGTGAAAGCTCCCTGTTCAGCCAGACCGGTCTTCTTTCTCACTGGTTCATCTTATGGCACATTGGAACGGCCTTGTCTTGCACTTTTAAGATTTCCTTCTTGAACAGTGTCCAGCCTCCCTGGACCCTTTGTCCTTCAGCACTGTTTTCCAAGGAACTCACTCAGTCGGTGTCCTGAACAGGCCAAAGTCTGCCCTATACAAGTCCAGGTAGCAGTTTTGCTGACCCCCTTCCTTACTTCACTGAGAATTGAAAACTCTATAATTTTATGATTGCTATGCTGAGCCAATCACCACATTTCCCACAAGTCCTCTGTGAACAGCAGGTCTAGCAGGACAACTCCCCTGGTAGGCTCAATTACCAGCTGTGTCAAGAAGTTATCTTTCACACACTTGAGGAACCTCCTGGTTGGATGCCAGGTACCCACTAAAGTCACTCTCTCACTCCTCTCTGCAACTGGACAGAGGAGAGAAAATACAAAACTGGATTCATGAGTTGAGATAAGAGCTGGGAGAGGTCACTTACAGATCACCATCATGGGCAAAACAGACTCAAAGTGGGGATAATAATTAAATTTATTACTAACAGGATCAGAACTGAAGAGTGAGAAGTAAAATAATCTTTAAAACACCTTCCCCCCACCCCTCCTTCCTTCCAAGTTCTACCTCCTCCCCCCCCAGCAGTGCAAGGAGACAGGGAGTGGGGGTTATGGTCAGTTGTTGTTTCTGCTGCTGCTCAGCGAGAGAAGTCCTTCCCCTGCTTCCCGTGGGGTCCCTCCCACAGAAGACAGTCCTTCACAAACCTCTCTGGCATGAGTCCATCCCACAGGAGACAGTTCTTCACAAACTGCTGTCACATGGGTCACTTCTCCACGGGGTGGAGTCCTTCAGGCACAGGCTGCTCCAGCATGGGTCCCCCACAGGGCTACAAGTCCTACTAGGAAAACCTGCTCCAGCCTGGGCTCCTCTCCCCACGGGTCAGCAGGGCCCTGCCAGTGTTTTGCTCCTAGCATGGGCCTCCCATGGGGTCACAGCCTCCTTTGGGCATCCACCCACTCTGGCATGGGCTCCTCCACTGGCTGCAGGTGGATCTCTGCACTCCCGTGGTCCTTTATGGGCTGCAGGGGGACAGCCTGTTTCACCTTGGTCTTCACCATGGGCTGCAGGGGAATGTCAGCACCTAGATCACCTCCTCCCCCTCCTTCTCCACTGACCTTGGTATCTACATTGTTGCTCACATGTTCTCACTCCACTCTGGCTGCAATGTTCCTCTGCCCAACAGATTTTTTTTCCCATCTTAAATATCACAGAGGTGTTACTATCACTCCTGATTGGCTCAGCCTTGGCCAGTGGCGGGTCCATCCTGGAGCTGGCTGGCATTGGCTCTTCCAGACATGGGGGAAGTTTCTAGCAGCTTCTCACAGAAGCTGTATCTCTCCCTGTATCCCCACCACCACCAAAACCTGGCCACAGAAAACCAATACAACTGTTTCCATTCTGCTGTGTTGAACTTCCAGCAGATATCTGGCATGTTGAGGTCCCCCATGAAAACAAGGGCTAGCAATCATGAAACATCTGCCGGACCCTTGTATAATGCTTCATCTGCCTCTTCATCCTGGTTGGGTGGTCTATAACAGACTCTCAACAGGATATATGCCTTGTTGGTTGTCACAGGTTTGCTTGCTCTAAGGAAAAAAAAAAAGGAACTGAGCAGGGAATCTTTTCCTTCCCACTGTGTGGGAGGGATGTTGAATGGGCAGGTTGGTCTTGCCTTGGGTAATTGACTAACACAAAAGAACTGGCCAGGGACTCAGATTCCAGACTGATGGCCCTCGAAGTCTGTGGGGAGGGGTGAGGAGTTTTTTTTCTTTTCTTTTCCCTCTCCTGGGAAATGGGATGCTTTTTGGTTGCCTTAACTGAGGCAAGGTGTGGGTTGGGAAAGCTCCAAGGTGGCTTTTGTTCTCAACCTGACCACCTGTCTTTTTTTCTCTGGCCCTGGTTTGCCTGTGCCCTGTTTCTGCCCCCAGCCCAGATCTGCTTGGACTTCATCAGAGAGGAACTATTTGGGAAGGAGGTCACCTTTTTTTCCCCTCCTCCACTCCTGTGTTTTGGCAGCATTTTTTTTGTACACATCGATGAAAAAAAGGGAAAGTCACGCAGCCAACTGCAGACAACATGAGTTTTCTTGGGAAGATCCTCTTCTCTTTCCCCTTCTCGTTGTGGGAGGGAAGATCATTTTTGGTTTCTCCTGCACCCCCAGGGGCCTCACATGGTGACTGCCAGAGCAGCAGCGCACCCTGCCGGCCAACACAGAGAACTGCAGTCTCTGCACCTCCAGTGATCCAACAGCGCCCCCTACTGACTGTGGTTAGAAGCACATAAACTGAACTGTTTTTTTTTTTTTAAGGGGATTTTTGGGCATAGGATTATTGTTTGATTGTTTTCTTTGTGTTCTTTTGTTGTTCTACCAATAAGTATATATCCTTTAATAAAGGGTTGTTATTTTTCCTTTCTCCACATTTTCTCAATTGGAGCCTCTTAATTTCAGATTTACAGTTACTTAGAGGGAGGAGTTTTGGTCTTCCTTATAACTCATCCTCCTTAGCAAAACACTTCTGTCTCATTAAACTGAGACATTGGTCTTCCCCCAGATTCTTACCCATACCTTATGGTCGCTATCACTGAGATCCATATAATTGAAACACTCCCTAACATACAGAGCCACCCCACTGCCTCTCCTTTACTCACCTGTCCCTTCTGAAGAGCTTGTAGCCATCTATTGCAGCACTCCAGTCATGTGAGTCATCCCACAATGTTTCCATGATGACGACTACATCAGAGCTTTCCTGCTGTACAATGGCTTCCAGCCCTTCCTGTTTGTTACCCATACTGTGTACATTGGTGTAGATGCACTTCAACTGGGCTATTGATTTCACCCCCAGTACTGGCAGGCCACTCACAAGCTCCTCTCTAGCAAGCCTGGTCTTATTCCCTTCCCACTTCAAACCTAGTTTAAAGCCCTCTCAATCAGCCCCAGCAACTCATGGACTAGAATCTTTTTCCCCCATTTAGACAGGTGAACCCTTTCACGGTCGAGGCGGGGGGTAACATAGGTTTCAGGATACCAGCAGTTTTTTATTGCAACAGTGCAGCTACCTTTATACAGTTCTGGGGTGACACATGTACACACAGCATTGGTTTACCACTTCATAACAACTTATGATTGGACATACAGCCACATGTCCTAACACCATAGATTGACATTCTAACAGGAAACCCACTCTGTGTTACAGTCCTACTGTCCCTGGTTAACCCTCTGCCAGGTGTAAGAAGTTCCATCTTCAGGATTTCAGCTTACAGAGAGTCCAGAACCAGCTGGGCTCCCCAACAGAACCCCATCTTTCTCCAGCAGGCCTGGTGCCATGTAAACCACCCTATGACCAAAAAAGCAAAAATTCTACTGATGGCACCAACCTCTGACATACATGTTAAGCAGGTAGATTCTCCTGTTCCTTTCCTTGCTACTTCACGGGATTGAGGAAAACACCACCTGCATACCTGTCCCT
Organism: Myiozetetes cayanensis; assembly: GCF_022539395.1. NCBI lineage: Eukaryota > Metazoa > Chordata > Aves > Passeriformes > Tyrannidae > Myiozetetes > Myiozetetes cayanensis. Next base: position 54,378 of record NW_026087489.1, read on the forward strand.
TCAATCAATCACCCCAGTGCCCTGAAGTCCCTTTTGATCACCACTGGACTTCTCTCTTCAACCTCATCTGAACAACCAACAGTGGGTAATAATCAGAGGGTCATACCAGCCCAGGGAATCTCCTAGTAATGTCTCTTAGGCCCCAGGGATGCAGCAGACTTCCCTGTGGGATGGGTCTGGCCAGGATATCGGGCCCTCTGTTCCCCTCAGAAGAGTCGCCTATGGCAATTACCCTTCTTTCTTTCTTCACCCAGGCAATTGTAGCACATGGGGTTGAGTGACTTGCCCTAGACAACCCCCTGGATGGACCTTCATCTGAATCATTATTTACCTGGTCCTCAAATTCCAGAGCCTCATACCTATTCTGTAAAGGCACTTGGGAAGGTGAATGAGGTCAGGAGGGGATTTACTTGCAATCCCAAGAAGGGCCCTGTTTCCATTCCTGCTCATCTCTTAGGTCTCCTCCTTCTGCCTGGTGGTAAGAAGGTAGGGGATCCTCAGCTTCTTGTGATATGTCCATTTGTCTCAGGATGGTAGAGAGTGGCTCCACCAGTCTATATCTCCTTCTCACACTCCCTGATACTCCTTAACCTTTCTACTTCTTCTTTCAGCTCTGCCACCGAGCATATCATCCACCGGGTTGCACCTCACACAGGTGTTATCTCTGCTACCATCTGAGAGCTGCACCAGGCTCTGGCACTGTCTGCAACCCAAGACCTGGACAGTCACATGTTTATGTAGGAGCTCTGTCTGGGTTGCCACATGCCTTCTGGCAATGGCTTTCTGACAAGTGGAAACCATAGTTAGGTTTCTTCTGGGAGGACAATGCCAACTAATTGGGTTCACCTGTTGAGGCGGTAGGGGGACTGCATCCTCCCTGCACTCCTGTATTGGTCAAACTACTGCACAAATTTCCGCACCCCGCCCTGACTGCTGCAACACACACTGTTTGCACGCTCTGTTTCTGTGTCATGACCTGGTTGATGTGCCACAACCTGCATGCCCTCTGTGTTCACTACACTCCCAGTTGATCATGCTCCATGAGGGCTGCTTTTGTACAGGTGAGGTTTGGTCATCTTCACTACTGGCCCTTGTCTATACTGAGTCAGTTTTGCTGCTTACCAGGGTCTCAATACTTCTTGCACGGGGGAGGGGGGTTGGGGCACCCTCTCTCTCCCTCTGTGCTAGCTTCACAGTTTTGCCAGTTTTTGGGAAGCTCCCCATGGTCTCCCGGCATAATCCTTCACTCAGATTACATCTACCAGAGCAGTTTGCTGTGGAGACTTACTGTGTTCCATTGGTGCCAGAATCATAGAATCATAGAATTGTTAAGGTTAGAAAAGACCTCTAAGATCATTGTCCAACTGTTAATCCAGCACCACCATGTTCACCACTAAACCATATCCCCAAGTGCCATATCCAGATGCCTTTTGAATACTTCCAGGGATGGTGACTTAACCACTTCCCTGGGCAGCCTATTCCAATGCTTGACAACCCTTTCTGTGAAAAAAGTTTTCCTAATATGCAATCGAAACCTTCCTTGGTGCAATTTGAGACCATTTCCTCTGTTCCTGTCACTTGTTACCTGGGATAAGAGACTGACACTCACCTCACTACAACCTCCTTTCAGGTAGTTGTAGAGAGTGATAAGGTCTCCCTTCAGCCTCCTTTTCTCCAGGTTAAATAACCCTAGTTCCCTCAGCCACTCCTCATAAGACTTGTGCTCCAGACTCTTCACCACCTTCGTTGCTCTTCTCTGGACATGGTCCAGCACCTCAATGTCCTTCTTGTATTGAGGGACCCAGAACTGGACACAGTATTCAAGGTGCAGACACACTAGTGCTGAGTACAGGTGGAACAATCACCTCCCTAGTCCTACTGGCCACACTATTGCTGATACAAGTCAGGATGACATTGGCCTTCTTGGCCACCTGGGCACACTACTGGCTCATATTCAGCTGGATGTTGACCCACACACCCACATCCTTTCCCATTGAGCAGCTTTCCAGCCACTCTTCCCCAAAGCTGTAGAGTTGCAGTTGTTGTGACCCAAGTGCAGAACCCAGCACTCGGCCTTGTTGAACCTCATACAATTGGCCTCAGCCCATCTATCCAGCCTGTCCAGATCTCTCTGCAGAGCCTTCCTACCTTCCAGCAAATCAACACTCCTGCTCAATATTTAATCACCTGTGAACTTGCTTAGGCTGTGCTTGATCCCCTTGTCCAGGTTATCACTGAAGATGTTAAACAGGGCTGGCTCCAAAACTGAGCCCTGGGGAACATCACCTGTGACCAGCTGCCAATTGAATTTCATAGAATCATAGAATCATAGAATCATAGAATCAGATGGGTTGGAAAGGACCTCTGAGATCATCAAGTCCAACCCTTGATCCACTACCGCCGCAGTTACTAGACTATGGCACTAAGTGTCACATCCAGTCTCTTCTTAAATACCTCCAGGGATGGAGAATCCACCACATCCCTGGGCAGCCCATTCCAATACCTGAAATTTAATGCCATTCACCACCACTCTGGGCCTGGCCATCAGCCAGTTTTTACCCAGGAAACAGTGCACCTGTTCAAGACATAAGCAGCCAGTATCTCCAGGAGAATGCTGTGGGAGACCATCTGTAGCAGGGAGATTGCTGAAACTGAAACCAGTACACCATTGAAAGTTCAACAAAACAACATTTATTACAAAGAAGTAGCCAACAAAACGAGAAGGCGAAAGACAGGAAAGAGAAGGGAAACAAGCCCCCAAGACAACCTCCCAGTCACTCAGACATTATTTATGAGTTTGTCTTACTGACCCCAGAATGCTTAGAATACCCATAGCAGAAGCTGCATCCCCGGAGCATCGGCAGGTTCACAAAATGGCAGGCGTCCCTGCAAAGGCAACGTTGTCCTCCATGTGAAGCTTGAGTTCCACTCCCAGCAAGAGCCATCTACTTTTTATACAATTCACCTATGATATCTACCTGGGCAGGTGTGGCCAGCACTGCCCAGCTAGAGGCCTTCAGTCCGTCCCCCCCTTATGTCAGTGGTACCCCTTCTACGCATGTGAGTGTACATTGAAATTTCCCTGCACCTGCGTGCTGCACATCGGGGGGTCTTTTCCAAATGAGTCTGGGGGCTTACTTCATCCTCCTCCTCTTCACTTTCTCCTTCAAATGTCCTTGGAGGTCTGTCAGCTAATAGCCAGTCACCAATTAATTTCAGTTTATACAAGATGCTTCCTTCAAGGATGAAGTTCTCATTTATAAGTGCTTGTTTTCACGTAACTTGGCAGGCAAAGAACAGACTATCACATGTGGCTGAGCCAAAACACAGACCAAAAATGGCAGCATCTAATTAAGCACGAATACACCATCTCAAAGGTTTTACTAAAGTCTAGGAAGACAACATCTGCAACCTTTCCCTCATCCACTATGTGGATCACCTTGTCATAGAAGGTTTGTCAAGGAGGACCTGCCTTTCATGAAGTCATGCTGGCCAAGCCTGATACCCTGGTGTACCAATTCAACAGGATTACATGCCTGTTCAGGCATAGAATCCCAGGTTATTTGAGGTGATAATGGCCCTAAGCACTGGCCCACAATTCTCTCATACACCCTGCCACCCAACTGCCTAGGAGCATGCTCCTCTGTGGTGTTTGCAATTGATTGGTTAATCTTGCAAACAATAATCAAAAGCAGGCTCAGCACACACATCAGTGAAAACAGTCTGATTACAAAAGGACAGTCAAGAAACTGAGAGGCCATTACAAGAAGACTGGAGGACCTATCCTGGAGGACAGCAGATTTTTTTCTCATGCACTCTCACACTCTTTCCTTCACTGTTTTTAACACTCTCAGATGCTTCTGTCTTTAGTCAGTCACCCTTGCTGTAAATTTCTTTAAATACTGTTAAATACTTTAAAACTGTTGCATGAGAAGACCTATTTCTGCTTTAAAATAAATTTTAAAAAGGAAAAAAAAGAATAGGGCCTGGAGCGATAGGACAAGGGGGAACATATTTAAACTAAGAGGGTAGATTCAAACTAGATATAAGGTGTGGGAACAAGCTGGGCCAGCTGCACCTGCATTCAGTTAATTAGAACCAAAAAGGAGGGTCGACCGTGACTGGTGTTTTGACAAAGAGAGTGCTGTGTTCTCAAAGTGGAAAACCACTTATTGGTCTGCATGATAGCATGCATGGTTTATACTGTGATTGAAAGCAATCACAGAATGGTAATGTGTGAATGCATGAAATCAAAACATCAGGTCACCAAAGTTTTGGGAATGGCAACTGACTGGCAACAGCAGGTGCTGTTTACCTGAAGAGGTTAATAAAAGGGGAATGCAGAGAGAGATCTGTGGAGAATCCTGAAAATGGAATCGTATGTGTGTGCAGTCCCATTCCTTCATTGTCGATAATAAGGAAGAATTTTTTTGTGATGTGGGTGGTGAAACACTGGAATGTGGGGTCTGGTTACAGCATGGGTGCTAGCAAAGCATCCTGGGAGTTGTAGTTGTAAGTACTCTGTCACATATGCACAGTTAATTGTTTGTATAGGATTGGCTGATAATGTCACGTGTTTTGACGTGTCAGCATTTGAAACCACTATATAAGTTTTGCCTCTTTCAATAAAGCATGCTTTTCTTATATACCATATTGGTGTCCTCATAGTCCTTGGGACTCCTTACTTATTATATTAATACAACTGCTACACTGGAATGGGTTGCTCAGAAAGGCTGCAGATGCCCCATCCCTGGAAACATTCAAGGTCAGGTTGGACAGGGCTCTGAGTAACCTGATCAATTTGAAGTTGTCCCTGCTCATTGCAGAGGGGTTGGATTAGATGACCTTTCAAGGTCCTTTCCATGCTATGAAAAAGCATTGCTTGTATGTTCTGAAATTAATGTCTGACTTTCCTATCTAGTTCTGTCAATGGCTTTATTCAGCCTAAATTTTCACTAAATATTGAAAACACATGATGTACAATTTTCACCAGCAAAAATTTGAAGATTGGTATAAAATATGTATT
>NW_026087490.1:0-59552 GCF_022539395.1 Myiozetetes cayanensis
GACAAGTGAGGGCACCTGGGGGCACCTGGGGACAGGTGAGGGCACGTGGGGGTACCTGGGGACAGGTGAGGGCACCTGGGGACACCTGGGGGCACCTGGGGACAGGTGAGAACAGCTGGAGACAGGTGAGGGCGCCTGGGGGTACCTGGGGACACCTGGGGGTACCTGGGGACAGGTGAGGCCCACGGGGCAGCTGGCTGAGAAACTGGGCGTCAGGTGGGTACCTGGGAACAGGTGAGGGCATCTGGGGGCACCTGGAGACAGGTGGGGCCCACAGGGCAGCTGGCTGAGAAACTGGGCGTCAGGTGGGTACCTGGGCGCAGGTGAGGGCACCTGGGGACACCTGGGGGTACCTGGGGACAGGTGAGGCCCACGGGGCAGCTGGCTGAGAAACTGGGCGTCAGGTGGGTACCTGGGGGTACCTGGGGACAGGTGAGGGCACCTGGGGGTACCTGGGGACAGGTGAGGCCCACGGGGCAGCTGGCTGAGAAACTGGGCGTCAGGTGGGTACCTGGGCACAGGTGAGGGCACCTGGGGACAGGTGAGGGCACCTGGGGACACCTGGGGGTACCTGGGGACACCTGGGGACACCTGGGCACAGGTGAGGGCATCTGGGGGTACCTGGGGGCATCTGGGTGTACCTGGGGACAGGTGAGGCCCACGGGGCAGCTGGCTGAGAAACTGGGCGTCAGGTGGGTACCTGGGCACAGGTGAGGGCACTTGGGGGTACCTGGGGACAGGTGAGGGCACCTGGGGATACCTGGGGACAGGTGAGGGCACCTGGGGGTACCTGGGGACAGGTGAGGGCATCTGGGGGTACCTGGGGACAGGTGAGGCCCACGGGGCAGCTGGCTGAGAAACTGGGCGTCAGGTGGGTACCTGGGGGCACCTGGGGACAGGTGAGGGCACCTGGGGACACCTGGGGACAAGTGAGGGCACCTGGGGGCACCTGGGGACAGGTGAGGGCACCTGGGGGCACCTGGGGACAGGTGAGGCCCACGGGGCAGCTGGCTGAGAAACTGGGCGTCAGGTGGGTACCTGGGCACAGGTGAGGGCACCTGGGTGTACCTGGGGACACTTGGGGACAGGTAAGGGCACCTGGGGAAACTTGGGGGATAGGTGAGGGCACCTGGGGAAACTTGGGGGATACCTTGGCACAGGTGAGGGCACCTGGGGACAGGTGGGGACACCTGGGGGCCAGGTGAGCACCTTTGGCTCCCCTGGACTGGGGTGGCTCCCCCATGCGTGTCCGTAATTCCCGTTTTTCCCGGTGTTTTCCAGGCACCCGGGGCCGCCCCCGCCGCGGTTCCCCGGCCCGGGGGGCCCCCCCGGCCCCATGGGTGGGGGTCCCCTGCACCCCGACCTGCACCCGGACATGCACCCCGAGCTGCACCCCGACCTGCACCCCGAGATGCCCCTGGGACCCCCCCTGGGGCCCCCCGGGCCCCCCCTGCTGCCCTACGGAGGGGGCGGCCCCGAGGAGCCCCCGCACTCCGGGATGATCCCACCGGGAGCGGGGCCGGGGCCGGGGCAGGGACAGCCCTTCTACGACCCCTTCTACCCCCAGGAGGGCATGGACATGGAGCCCGGCATGATGGGAGACCCAGGTGGGGCCTGGAGCACCGGGAATGGCTCGTCCCAAATCCCTGTGCTCGTCCCAAACCCCTACTCTCATCCCAGATCCCTGCTCTCATCCCAAACCCCTGCTCTCATCCCAAATCCCTGCGCTCGTCCCAAATCCCTCCTCTCATCCCACATTTCACCCCCCTTTTCCCTTCCCCAGGGGATTACGAGGGGCTGGGGTGGAGGGTGAGGGGATCTGATATTCCAGGAGGTATTCCTGGATTCTGAGGGGCTCTGAGAGTCCCCCAACAGCAGGAAAGTTGGGAATGGCTCGTCCCAAATCCCTGTGCTCGTCCTGAATCTATGCTTTCACCCCAAACCTCTTCTCATCCCAAATTTGCCCCTCTTCCCTTTCCCAGGCACCTCCGAGCCCCTGGAGGGGCCAGGGAGGGATTCCTTGTTCCAGGGTCCATTCCCTGTTCCCGGATCCATCCCTGCACCCCAAAGGGCTCTGGGAGCCTCCTGTAGCAGCAGGAAAACTGGGAATGGCCCATCCCAAATCCCTGTTCTCATCCCAAACTCCTTCTCATCCCAAATTTCCCCCTTTCCCCTCTCTCAGACGACTACGGCGGGTACGAGCCCCTGGAGGGCCCGGGGGGTGAACCGATGTTCCCAGATCCATCACTGCTCCCCGAGGGGCTCTGGGAGCTACCGGGATGGCCCATCCCAAATCCCTGTTCTCATCCCAAACCCCTGTTCCCATCCCAAACCCTTTCTCACCCCAAATTTCCCCCTTTCCCCTCTCCCAGATGACTACGGCGGGTACGAGCCCCTGGAGGGCCCGGGGGGGGGGATTCCCTGTTCCAGGATCCATCCCCTGTTCCCAGATCCATCCCTGCACCCCAAAGGGCTCTGGGAGCCTCCTGTAGCAGCAGGAAAACTGGGAATGGCCCATCCCAAATCCCTGTTCTCATCCCAAACCCTTTCTCACCCCAAATTTCCCCCTTTTTCCCTCTCCCAGATGACTACGGCGGGTACGAGCCCCTGGAGGGCCCGGGGGATTCCCTGTTCCAGGATCCATCCCCTGTTCCCAGATCCATCCCTGCACCCCAAAGGGCTCTGGGAGCCTCCTGTAGCAGCAGGAAAACTGGGAATGGCCCATCCCAAATCCCTGTTCTCATCCCAAACCCTTTCTCACCCCAAATTTCCCCCTTTCCCCTCTCTCAGACAACTACAGCGGGTACGAGCCCCTGGAGGGGCCAGGGGGGATTCCCTGTTCCAGGATCCATCCCCTGTTCCCAGATCCATCCCTGCACCCCGAGGGGCTCTGGGAGCCTCCTGTAGCAGCAGGAAAACTGGGAATGGCCCATCCCAAACCCTTTCTCATCCCAAATTTCCCCCTTTCCCCTCTCTCAGACGACTACAGCGGGTACGAGCCCCTGGAGGGGCCAGGGGGGATTCCCTGTTCCAGGATCCATTCCCTGTTCCCAGATCCATCCCTGCACCCCGAGGGGCTCTGGGAGCTACCGGGATGGCCCATCCCAAATCCCTGTTCTCATCCCAAATCCCTGTTCTCATCCCCAATTTCTCCCTTTCCCCTCTCTCAGACAACTACAGCGGGTACGAGCCCCTGGAGGGGCCAGGGGGGATTCCCTGTTCCAGGATCCATTCCCTGTTCCCAGATCCATCCCTGGACCCCGAGGGGCTCTGGGAGCCTCCTGTAGCAGTGGCAATACCGGGATGGCCCATCCCAAACCCTTTCTCATCCCCAATTTCCCCCTTTCCCCCCTTTCCCAGACGACTACGGCGGGTATGAGCCCCTGGAGGGCCCGGGGGGTGAGCCGATGTTCCCAGATCCATCCCTGCTCCCCGAGGGGCTCTGGGAGCCTCCTGTAGCAGCAGGAATACCGGGATGGTCCATCCCAAATCCCTGTTCTCATCCCAAACCCTTTCTCACCCCAAATTTCCCCCTTTCCCCTCTCTCAGACGACTACAGCGGGTACGAGCCCCTGGAGGGGCCAGGGGGGATTCCCTGTTCCAGGATCCATCCCCTGTTCCCAGATCCATCCCTGCACCCCGAGAGGCTCTGGGAGCCTCCTGTAGCAGCAGGAAAACTGGGAATGGCCCATCCCAAACCCTTTCTCATCCCCAATTTCCCCCTTTCCCCCCTTTCCCAGACGACTACGGCGGGTACGAGCCCCTGGAGGGCCCGGGGGGTGATCTGATGTTCCTGGACCCATCCCTGGACCCCGAGGGGCTCTGGGAGCTACGGGGATGGCCCATCCCAAACCCTTTCTCATCCCAAACCCTTTCTCACCCCCAATTTCCCCCTTTTCCAGACGACTACGGCGGGTACGAGCCCCTGGAGGGCCCGGGGGGTGAGCCGATGTTCCCGGACCCGTCCCTGGACCCCGAGGGGCTCTGGGAGCTACCAGGATGGCCCATCCCAAACCCCTGTTCCCATCCCAAACCCCTGTTCCCATCCCAAACCCCTGTTCTCATCCCAAATCCCTGTTCTCATCCCAAACCCCTGTTCTCATCCCAAATCCTTGTTCTCATCCCAAACCCTTTCTCATCCCAAACCCTTTCTCATCCCAAACCCTTTCTCATCCCAAACCCTTTCTCATCCCCAATTTCCCCCTTTTCCAGATGACTACGGCGGGTACGAGCCCCTGGAGGGCCCGGGGGGTGAGCCGATGTTCCCGGAGCCGTCCCTGGACCCCGAGGGGCTGTGCGAGGGCCCCCCCGGGCTGGGCAAGGCCCCCGGCGTGCCCGGCATTCCCGAGTTCCTGCCGTCGGCGCAGCGGGCGCTGTTCCTGCGCATCCAGCACAAGCAGCACGAGGAGGACGAGCAGCAGCAGCAGCAGCAGCAGCAGCAGCAGCAGCAGCAGCAGCAACAGCAGCAGCGCGGCCGCAGGGGCGGAGAGCCCGGGAGAACGGACAGGGACAACGAGGAAGGCAAGGGGGGAGCCTGGGCCTGGTCCTCATCATCCCCCAGTCCTGGTCCTGAGTCTGATCATCCCCTCATCCCGATCCCTGAGCACCCACAGCCCCCATCCCGATCCTGAGTTTGGGTTTGGGCTTGATCATCTCTAGTTCTGGTCTCTGGAGTTTGATTATCTCTTTATCTTGATTCCCTGAGTACCTACTAGCCTCTATCTCGATCTCTTGAGTTTGGGCTGATCTAATTATCCCCTAGTCCTGATCTCTTGAGTACTCATAGCTCCTGGATCTCTGGTCCTGATCCTGATCATCTCATCCTGATCTCTGAGCACCTACAGCCCTGATCCTGGTCTCTGAGCCTGATCATCCCTCATCCTGATCCCTGAGTACCTACAGCTCCCATCTCGATCCTTTGAGCTGGTCCTGATCCAAATCATCCCCCAATCCTGATCCCTGAGCACCCACAGCCCCCATCCCGATCCCTGAGCCTGGTCCTGATCCAAATCATCCCCCAGTCCTGATCCCTGAGCACCCACAGCCCCTGAGCCTGGTCATGAGCCTGATCATCCCCTCATCCTGATCCCTGAGCACCCACAGCCCCCATCCCGATCCCTGAGCTGGGGCACACACGCCCCCTGATCCTGATCCTGATCCTGATCCTGATCCTGATCATCCCCTCATCCTGATCCCTGGGCTGGGGCACACACAACCCCTGTCGTGATCCTAATCAGCCCCCTGATCCTGATCATTCCCCAGTCCCAATCCCTGAGCACCCACAGCGTCCAGTCCCAATCCCTCAGCACACACAGCCCCCCAGTCCTGATCCTGATCCTGATCCTGATCCTGATCCTGATCATCTCCCGGTCCTGATCCTGATCATCCCCCAATCCCTATCCCTGAGCACCCACAGCCCCCAGTCCTGATCCTGATTCTAATCAGCCCCCAGTGCTGATCCCTGAGCCTCAGCACACACAACCCCTGATCCTGATCCTGATCCTGATCCTGATCATCCCTCAGTCCTGATCCCTGAGCCTCAGCACACACAGCCCCTGATCCTGATCCTGATCCTGATCCTCCCTCAATCCTGATCCCTGAGCCTCAGCACACACAGCCCCTGATCCTGATCCTGATCCTCCCTCAATCCTGATCCCTGAGCCTCAGCACACACAGCCCCTGATCCTGATCCTGATCCTCCTCAATCCTTGATCCCTGAGCCTCAGCACACACAGCCCCTGATCCTGATCCTGATCCTGATCCTGATCATCCCTCAATCCTGATCCCTGAGCCTCAGCACACACAGCCCCTGATCATGATCCTGATCCTGATCCTGATCATCCCCCAATCCTGATCCCTGAGCCTCAGCACACACAGCCCCTGATCCTGATCCTGATCCTGATCATCCCTCAATCCTGATCCCTGAGCCTCAGCACACACAGCTCTCAGTCCTGATCCTGATCATCCCCCAATCCTGATCCCTGAGCCTCAGCACACACAGCTCTCAGTCCTGATCCTGATCCTGATCCTCCCTCAATCCTGATCCCTGAGCCTCAGCACACACAGCCCCTGATCCTGATCCTGATCCTATTCATCCCTCAGTCCTGATCCCTGAGCCTCAGCACACACAGCTCTCAGTCCTGATCCTGATCATCCCCCAATCCTGATCCCTGAGCCTCAGCACACACAGCTCTCAGTCCTGATCCTGATCCTGATCCTCCCTCAATCCTGATCCCTGAGCCTCAGCACACACAGCCCCTGATCCTGATCCTGATCCTATTCATCCCTCAGTCCTGATCCCTGAGCCTCAGCACACACAGCCCCTGATCATGATCCTGATCCTGATCATCCCCCAATCCTGATCCCTGAGCCACAGCACACGCAGTCCCTGATCCTGATCCTGATCCTGATCATCCCCCAATCCTGATCCCTGAGCCTCAGCACACACAGCTCTCAGTCCTGATCCTGATCCTATTCATCCCCCAATCCCAATCCTAATCATCCTCTGAGCCCGGTCCCTGAGCACCCACAGCCCCCATCCTGATCCTGATCCTTCTACAGCCCCGACCCCACTCCTGATCCCTGTGCACCCCCTGATCCCAATGCTGAGCACTCCCTGATCCCAGTTCCCCTGCACCCCCCACTCCTAACCCTGATCCCGATCCTGAACACCCCCTGCTCCTGATTGCCCTGGATCTTCCAATCCTGATCACCCCCTGATCCCAATCCTGACCTCCCTGCCCCGCATCATGTCGATCCCAATCCCTGATCCCCCCACACCTTCCAATCCTGATCCTTCTGCACCCCCCAATCCCAGATCCCCCCAATCCTTGACAATCCTGATCCTCTGCACCCCCAATCCCAGATCCTACCAGTCCCAATCCTGACTCCAATCCGTTCCCCAATGCCTCCGACCCCTCAGGACCTCAGTGGGGCTGGGGGTCCATGGGGAGGGGTGGATTTTTAGGAACAAAAACCTGGAAGTGGGAAGGGCTGGTTTGGGAGGTTGGAGGAGGAACCGGGCGGGTTTTGGGTTGAATTGTGGGGAAATGGGGCTGGGGGAGGGGAAGAGCCGCCCATTTACGGATTCCTGGGAATTCTGGGGGGTGAAATCGAGGCCAGCGAGTCTGGAGCTTCCATTTTTTTGGGGGGAAAACCCAGGAACACCTTTTGGGGACCCATCTAGGGCTTTTCTCCTTCCTTTCTCATCTTTCTTCTCCTCCTTCTGCCTCTCCCTGTTCCCAGGAGATCCCTGGGAATTGTTATTCCAGCTCTCTGGAAATCCTCGGGGGGAAATCAGGGCTGAATCTTCCCTTTTTTTTGGGGAAAACCCGTGAATATTTCAGGGATCTCTTTCAATGAGGTCCCATTTTGGTTTTTTTTATTTATTTTCATCTCCCTTGTCCTGCTCTCGCTGTTCCCAGGAGATCCCTGGGAATTGTTATTCCCGCTTTCCAGGAGTCCTTGATGTGAAATCGGGGCTGAATCTTCCCTTTTTTTTGGGGAAAACCCATGAATATTTCAGGGATCTCTCCCAGGGATCCCTGGGAATTGTTATTCCAGCTCTCTGGAAACCCTCAGGGTGAAATCGGGGCTGGATCTTCCCTTTTTTTTGGGAAAACCCGTGAATATTTCAGGTTTTTTTTCTGAGCAGGACCCGTTTTGGGGGCTCATCTCCCCCCTCCCTCACTCTGCTCTCCCCCCACCCTGCAGGAGACCCCGGGAACTGGTACTCGAGCGACGAGGACGAGGGCGGCAGCAGCGTCACCTCCATCCTCAAATCCCTGCGGCAGCAGAGCTCGGGGAGAGCCCCCAACCCCCCCGGGGACCCCCCCAGCGACCCTCGGCTGCAGAGACCCCCCCGCCCCGCCGACCCCCGGCTGCGGGACCCGCGGCTGGCCCGCAATTGCGAGCTCCTCCAGCAGCACCAGCAGCTCCAGCAGCTCCAGCAGCACCAGCAGCACCAGCAGCTCCAGCAGCTCCAGTCAGCGGCCGACCCGGGGCCGTCGGACCCGCGGCTGGCCCGGCACGGCCCCCCCAAAGCGGAGCCGCCCCCCGGCAGAGCCCCCCAGCAGCAGGAGGAGGAGGACGGGGAGCGGCTGCTGCGGGACAAGGCCCTGAGCATCCCCCTGGAGCCGCTGCCCGGGCAGAGCCAGCGCGACCCCCGCTCGCAGCTGCAGCAGTTCAGCCACATCCGCAAGGCCGTCGTGCTGCCCAAGCCGCCCTTCGCCCGCAGCGTCCTGTGGAGCCCCAAGGACCTCATCCCGCTGCCCCTGCCCCCCCAGGACCCCCCCGGCCCTGCCGCCCGCCCCCCACCCCACAACCTCGGACCCCCGGCTGCTGCGGGCGCCCTCGGACCCGCGGCGCGCGGCGGCCGAGCCGGGCCCTTCCTCGGCCTCCTCCTCGTCCTCCTCCTCCTCCCTGCCGGACTTCGAGCTGCTCTCCCGCATCCTCAAGACTGTCAACGCCTCGGGGGGGGACAAACCCAGCGACCCCCGCGTGAGGAAAACCCCCCCGGCCGACCCTCGGCTGCAGAAACCCCCGGAGAGCGGCGGCACCGCCAAAGGCCCCGAGGGCGGCGGCGACGACGACGACGACGACTCCGGCCCCGCCATCGCCCCCTACGACCCCCGGCTGAGCTGGGGAGGGGGCGGCCAGAGCAGCGTCCTGAGCGCCATCAGCCTGTACGACCCCCGGACTGCGCAGAGCCCCGAGGGCCCCCGGGGCGACGCCAGCCCCTCGCAGAGCGAGAGAGAGCGCCCGGCAAGGCCCGCGAGCCGCCCTTCCTGCGGCGCTCGGCGCTGGAGCCGCCGCCGGCGCCCGACGGCGACCGCGACAGGGACAGGGACAGGGACAGGGACAGGGACAGGGCGGAGCCCCCAGACAGGTACAACAGCTACAACCGGCCCCGGCCGCGCCCGGCCCCCCAGAACCCAGCCCAGCCCGAGGGCAGCCCCCAGCCCGCCCTGCACAACCTGCCCGTGCCCCCCGCCCTCTACGGCCGCGCCGGCCCCAAACACGGCCCCCGGCCCGGAGCCGGGAGCCCCTTCCCGGGAAACAGCCCCGGCCACGACCCCCCCGAGGACGCCGCCTCGCTCAAGGACGTCTTCAAGGGCTTCGACCCCACGGCGTCGCCCTTCTGCCAGTGAGGGCAGCCTGAAATCTGGCCAGAACTGCCCCAAATCCACCCAAAAATCCGGCTGAAAATACCCCAGATCTGCCCAGAGACCCCAAATCCACCCAAAAATCCGGCTGAAAATACCCCAGATCTGCCCAGAAACCCCAAATCCATCCAGAAACCCCAAATCTATCCAGAGACCCCAAATCTATCCAGAAACCCCAGATCTGCCCAGAAACCCCAAATCCACCCAAAACCCCAAATCCACCCAAAAATCCGGCTGAAAATACCCCACATCTGCCCAGAGACCCCAAATCCACCCAGAGACCACAAATCCACCCAGAAACCCCAAATCCACCCAGAAACCCCAAATCCACCCAGAGACCCCAAATCCACCCAAAACCCCAAATCCACCCAAAACCCCAAATCCATCTAGAAATCCCAAATCTATCCAGAAACCCCAAATTGACCCAGAAACCCCAAATCCATCCAAAAACCCCAAATCCACCCAAAACCCCAGCCCAGCTCAAGGACGTCTTCAAGGGCTTCGACCCCACGGCATCGCCCTTCTGCCAGTGAGGGCAGCCTGAAATCTGGCCAGAAATGCCCCAAATCCACCCAAAAATCCGGCTGAAAATACCCCAGATCTGCCCAGAGACCCCAAATCCACCCAGAGACCCCAAATCCACCCAAAACCCCAAATCTGTCCAGAAATCCCAAATCCATCCAAAAACTCCAAATCCACCCAGAAACCCCAAATCCACCCAGAAATCCCAAATCCACCCAGAAACCCCAAAATCCACCCAAAAACCCCAAATCCACCCAGAAACCCCAAATCCACCCAAAAACCCCAAATCCACCCAGAAACCCCAGCCCGGCTCAAGGACGTCTTCAAGGGCTTCGACCCCATGGCCTCGCCCTTCTGCCAGTGAGGGCAGCCTGAAATCCGGCCAGAAATGCCCCAAATCCACCCAAAAATCCGGCTGAAAATACCCCAGATCTGCCCAGAGACCCCAAATCCACCCAGAAACCTCAAATCCATCCAAAACCCCAAATCCACCCAAAAACCCCAAATCCACCCAGAAACCCCAAATCCATCCAAAAACTCCAAATCCACCCAGAAACCCCAAATCTATCCAGAAACCCCAAAATCTATCCAGAAATCCCAAATCCACCCAGAGACCCCAAAATCTATCCAAAAACCCCAAATCCACCCAGAGACCCCAAAATCTATCCAGAAACCCCAAATCCATCTAGAAACCCCAAATCTATCCAGAAATCCCAAATCCACCCAGAAACCCCAAAATCTATCCAGAAATCCCAAATCCACCCAGAGACCCCAAAATCTATCCAGAAATCCCAAATCCACCCAGAAACCCCGAAATCCACCCAAAACCCCAGCCTGGCTCAAGGACGTCTTCAAGGACTTCGACCCCATGGCCTCGCCCTTCTGCCAGTGAGGGTGACCCCAAATCCAGCCAGGATCGCCCCAAAGCCACCCAGAAACCACAAATCCACCCAAAAATCTGGCTTAAACAACCCCAGATCCACCCAGGAACCCCAAATCCACCCAAAAATCCGGCTGAAAATACTCAAATCCAGCCAAAACTCCCCAAATCCACCCAGAAACCCCAGCCCGGCTCAAGGTTGCATTCAAGGCCTCCAAAAATCCCCAAACTGCCCCAAAATAACCCCAAAAACACCCCCAAAAGCTGCCCCAGAAAACTGATGCAGACCCAAAACCCCCCAAAATTGGCCCAAAAAACCCCAAATGCCCAAACCTGTCCCCCAAAAAACCAAACCTGCCCCAAAAACCCCGAAGCAGACCCAAAACCCCCCAAAATTGACCCCAAAACCCCCGAGTTTGACCCAAAAAATCCCAAAGCTGCTCCAGAAATTCCAGATTCTGCTCCAAAAATTCCAATTCTGCTCCAGAAATTCCCCCCAGAGCAGCCCTGGGTGGATTTTCAGGTGGATTTTGGGTGGATTTGGGGTCATTTTGTCGCTTTTTGCTCCTTTTCCTTTCTCTTCAGCCATAGAAACTGTAAATAAATCCCGGATTTTCCCCAAATTCCCAGGAATTTTCCCTGGCAGTGACAAATGAAAACCCTTTTGGCTTCATTTCCCTTTTTTTTTTCCCCAAAAAACCCCAATTTTGGGGGGGAAAACCCAAGAATTTTGTTGTTTCCAACGGCAAAATGCCCCAAATTGTTGGGCTTTTGCCCCAAAATGTGGTGCTGGGGGCTCCTGAAATCCTGTTTTTCACTGGATTAAATCAAGTTTTGGGGAGATCTGAGGCTCTTTGGCAGATTTTGCTTTGGGAAAGGGGAGAAAATGAGGAGAAAATCAGGAAAAAACAGCTGGAAATGATCAAAAAATGGACAAAAATTATGAAAATCCATAAAAAACCGAGCAAAAAACCAGAAAAAAATTGCCCAGGAAAAGACAGGAAATTCATGGAAAAATCCCAAATCTCAGAAAATGCATAAAAATAGGGGGGAAAATCTTGGGATAATGGGCGAAAATATGGGAAAAATCATAAAAAAATGGACAAAATTATGGGGAAAACATGAAAAAAATGCCCCCAGAAAATCAAAATACACCAAAATCTGCTCAAGAAAAGACAGGAAAATACAGAGAAATCACGGAAAACTTCCCAAATTGGGGGAAATGTGTAAAAATAGGGAAAAAATCCTGAAATCGTGGACAAAAAAATGCCAAACTGCACCAAAATCCTGGAAAAATTTCCATTCTGGGGGGAGTGGAAAAAACTTTGGGATCATTTGAACCAAAATCTGGAATTTTCACCTCTTTCCCTCGGGATTTGGAGCTGGAGAAGGGGGATTTTGAGCCCCAAAAAAATAACAATTTTGGGCAATTTGGGGCTGAATTTTCAACCAAAACCCCTGGGAAAGGTTTTTTTTTGGGGGGGGACAAACAACTTTTTTTGGGGGGAGAAAAAACCCCCTCATTTTGGGGGAAAACCCACCTAATTTGGGGGGGAAAACCCCTCATTTTTGGGGAAAAAAAGAACTCATTTTTGGGGAAAAAAACCCCTTTTTTGGGAGGGTGAGGAAATCACATTTTTGAGCAGCCCTGAAAAGCCCCAAAAAGGGGGGGGGGGGGGTTTTGCCCCCAAAAAGGCACCGATTTTTTTACTCTCATTTCCCACTTTTTTTTGCCGGGAATTTTTTTGGGGGAAGAAAACGGGACTTTTGTAAAAGGATTTCTTGGGATTGAGGTTTGGGGGTTTTTTGGGTGGGGGGTTCCGGGGGTTTTTTCTTTTTGGTTGGTTTTGGGTTTTTTTTTTTCTTTTTAGGGAATTTTGGCCCTCCGGGGCGAGGGGGAGGGGCGGGCGGGAGGGGCGGGGCCAGTGTAATAAATATGTAAATATATGCAAATAACCCGACTTGGAGCCTGAATGGGGGTGGCTTTTGGGGGTCTTGGAGGGGTTTGGGGGGTCCTAAAGGGGTTTGGGGCTTTTCGGGGGTCTCAGGGGATTTGGAGGGGTTTGGGGGTCCTAAGGTGGTTGGGGGGTTGGGGTTTGGGGTCTCAAAGGGGTTTTGGGGGCAGGGGATTTGGGGGTCCCTGGGGGCTCAGGGGCTTTTGGGGGATCTTGAAGGGGATTTGGGAGCATTTGGGGGCTCAGAGGGGGTTTTGGGAGGGGCCTCAGGAGGAGTTGGGGGACATTGGGGTTTCTGAGAGTCTTTGGGGGTCATGGGGGTTTGGGGGTCTCGGGGGCTGTTTTGGGGGTGTTTGGGGGTCTACGGGAGGTTTGGGGGCTCCTCGAGTGGGGAAAATTTGGGGGTTGCAGGAGATTTTAGGGGTGTTTGGAGGGGAGGCACGTTGTGGGGGTCTCTTCCCCCTCCCCCCATTTTGGACCTTTTTCCCCCAATAAAGAGGATTTTGGGGTTCAGTCGTTTTTTTGGGG
Source organism: Myiozetetes cayanensis (assembly GCF_022539395.1). Lineage (NCBI taxonomy): Eukaryota > Metazoa > Chordata > Aves > Passeriformes > Tyrannidae > Myiozetetes > Myiozetetes cayanensis. The sequence goes on from NW_026087490.1 coordinate 13,050, forward strand.
GTTGGACCCCCAATTTTGGGGCGGGAACCACGCAGGGCCCCAACAGGAAACGGGGCGGGGGTTCTCGCGGGGAGGGAGGGGGGCGGGGCGGCGCTTCCTGCCCAGATGTTCCAACATCTGGATCCGGCCTCAACAGCTGGACACGGGGGAGGGCGGGGGAGGACGGAGCGGCGACAACAGATTTGGGGGTGGATGGAGGGCGAAGGGGGTCCCGTGACCCCTTTTGGTGTCCCTGCCCCCACCCGTGTCCGTGTGACTCCCCAGTGCCCCCTGTGTCCCCCATGCTCTGTTTGTCCCCCCGTGTCCCCCATGTCCGTGTGTCCCCCGTGTCCCCCCATGTCCGTGTGTCCCCCAGGTGTTCGTGTCCCCCGTGTCCCCTCAACGTCCCTTTGTCCCCCTCGTGTTCGTGTCCCCCATATCCCCCTCGTGCCCCTTCCACGCCGCTGGTGTTTTGGGGAAGGGGGATCCCAAAATTTATTTGAGTCCCCAACTCTTATTTTTGGGGGTCTCACCACCATCACCTCCCACTCTGTGCACGATTTATTCCACGCGGGCGTGGGGAGAGTGTCAAATACATCGTGAGGGGGTGGGGTGTCACCCTTTTGGGGGTCACGGGGGTCGCAGGCGCCTCTTGAGGGGGGTCTCTGCAGGAGTTGCTGCTTCGGGAGCCCCTTGAGCTGCTCGAGGAGCTCCTGGATGAAGCCCTGCCCGCGATTCCCGCAGTTAGAGCCCCCTCCCTAATTAACCCCCTAATTAACCCCCTCATTAATTCCCACGGCCCCCAACCCCCGAGCCGCTGCCCGAGATAAAGGGGAGAGGCCCCGAAACGCCACATCCAAATAGTTTTGCCTTTAAAGCCCTGTTGGAGCAGCCCGAGCTGGGAAAGGACCTGGGGGAATTTGGCGCGGCCCCTGCACTCGTGCGTCCCCCCACTCGTGTCCCCCCTCCCACTCGTGTCCCACCCCCAATTTCCCCCAATACCTGTGTGTCGGCAGTGCAGGAGCTCAGGATTCCCTGGATGGGGAATGGGGGAGGGATTAAGGTGAGGGAGAGGGGTTGTCACGCGTGTCCCCCACTCAAAACTCGCGTGGGTGCCTCCTCAAGCCCCTCCCCCTCACCTGGAGCTTCTGGGCTCTGTTCCTGGTCGGTCTCCAACTCCAGGAGCTCGTCGATGTTCAGCTCGTCCGGCATCTCACCCTCCTGGATGGGAGGGGACACACAGGAGCTCTGTGGGATTCCCACGCGTGGCCCGCCCACGCGTGACACCCTCCTCATCCCCGCGGGCTGGGGGCGTCCCAAATCCGCCCCCGCCGGTCCCTGACGTCCCCCAGCACCGAGTCCCCCAATCCTCCCACGCGTGTCCACAGACCCTCCCACGCGTGTCCCCAGCACCCCCGGCACACCCAGAGTGTCCCCAGCACCCCGTCGCGTGACCCCAAACCCCTCCCACGCGTGTCCCCACCCCCGAGTGTCCCCAAGGCCCTTCCACGCGTGTCCCTCCCCCTTGCTCCGAGTGTCCCTCAACAACCCCCCTAGTACACCCAGGGTCCCCAACCCCCTCGTGTGTCCCCCCCTCCCTGTGTCCCATTCCCACGGGATAACGGGACATCTGCCACCCCATCTGTCCCTTCCCACGGGAGGGAGGGGGGGAATCCTGAGTGGGAGCCCCTGGGGCCGCCCAGCCCCCACTCCCGGCCCCCATTCCTGGCCTTGTCCCGGTGCTGAGCCTGGGCCTGCTCCCCATTCCCGTTCCCATTCCCGCTCCCCCTCCCTTTCCCAGTCCTTGTTCCCATTCCCGCTCCCCACTCCTCATTCCCACCCCTATTCCCACTCCCATTCCCATCTCCGTTCCATTCCCGGTTCCCAGTCCCACTCCCAGCTCCCTTTCCCAGTCCAGTCCCATCCCCATTCCTGGTTCTTGGTCCCAGCTCCATTTCCCAGTCCCAGCTCCATTTCCCAGTCCCGGCTCCATTTCCCAGTCCTGTTTCCACTCCCAGTTCCAATCTGTCATCCCTTTCCTGGCCCCCATTCCTATTCCCATCCCTGTTCCCATTCCCACCCCATTCCCAGTACCTGCCCCATTTCCCACCCCACTCCCATCCCCATTCCCGGTCCCTGTTCCCATTTCTACCCCATTCCCGGTTCCCATTCCCAGCACCCTTACCCAGTCCCCATTCCCGGTTCCCATCTCCAATCCTGGTCTCCACTCCCACTCCCATTCCTGTTCCCTGTTCCCAGTCCCCATTCCTAATTCCCATCCCGCTCCCCATTCCCGTTCCCCATCACCGGTCCCCGTTCCCTGTTCCCATCCCCGGTCCCTGTTCCCATCCCCATTCCCTGTTCCCATTCCCTGTTCCCATCCCTGTTCCCGGTCCCGGTTCCTGGTACCCTTCCCCGGTAGAGCTCTCCGAGCCTGCCGTCGATCCAGAGCTCCGTGTCGAGCCCCCATTCCCGGTTCCCATCCCCGGTCCCTGTTCCCATCCCCATCCCCATTCCCATCCCGGTCCCAGTTCCCGGTACCCTTCCCCGGTAGAGCTCTCCGAGCCTGCCGTCGATCCAGAGCTCCGTGTCGAGCCTTCGCTGCAGCTCCCTCCGGTTGTACTTGACGGTGGCCCGGGCCGGGCGCCGCTGGACCCCCGGGCTGCGGGCGGGGACCCTGAGCCGGGAGAGCTCCCAGGGCCGCCCCGCGGCGGGACCCCCGGCCCTGCCGCCGCCCCACCCGCTCCGCCGCCATCGATGGCGAGCCCAGGACGAGCCCGGGGGCGGCGAGGCCGGGGCGACAGGCGGGGCCGGGGGCGGGGTCTCGGTGGGGCTTAAAGCGAGGACCCCCCATAGCCCCCCTTAGGTCCCCAGGGATAGGGGCGACGGGCAGGGCCGGGGCAGGGTCTGGGTGGGCTCTAGGTGGGGCTTAAAGAGAGGACCCCCATAGCCCCCCTTAGGTCCCCAGGGGTTGGGGGCGAGGGGCGGGTCTGTGGGCGCGGTCTGGGTGGGCTCGGGTGGGGGCTTACAGCGAGGACTCGCCCAGAGCCCCCAGACCCCCAAGAGTCCCCAGGGTAGGGGGCGAGAGGCGGGGCCGGAGGAGCAGGGCCTGGGTGGGCTCGGGCGGGGCTTAGCAGGACTCGCCCAGGAGCCCCCGCCTAAAGCCCCCCAGCTCCTTTAACCCCGAGAACCCCCTAAAGCCTCCACGCAGCCCTATAACTCCTAGTAGGCCTCGCTATAACCCCCATAACCCCCACAACACCCTTTATAACCCACCTAATCCCTCTATAACTCCCTAATAACCCCCATAGCCCTATAACCTCTCCTAATCCCTTATAACCCCCTTAATCCTCTGTAACCCCCAGTAACCCTCAATAACCCCCAATAATGCCCCTATAACCCCCTATAGCCCCTATAACCCCCATAGCCCCTATAACCCCCAATCTCTATAACCCTCCAGTAACCCCTCTTAACCCCAATAACGCCCTATAACCCCCTAATCCTCTATAACTCCCTAATAACCCCCATAGCCCCTATAACCTCCTAATCCCCTATAACCCCTTAATCCTCTGTAACCCCAGTAACCCTCAATAACCCCCAATAATGCCCCTATAACCCCTATAACCCCCATAGCCCCTATAAGCCCCCAATCCTCTATAACCCCTCCAGTAACCCTCTTAACCCCCAATAACGCCCCTATAACCCCCCCAAATCCTCTATAACTCCCCTAATTCTCTACAGCCCCCACATAACCCCTATAACCCCCCAATAATGCCCCTATAACCCCCTAACCCTCCATAACCCCGCCAGTAACCCTCTATAACCCCCAATAACTCCCCTATAACCCCTCCATTGCCCCCTAAAACCCCCCAAAATCCCCAGTAACCCCTCCCGGCCCCCCATAACCCCCAAAACTCCCCCAAATCCCCTAAAACGCCCCAAACCTCCGTGGGGAGTTATAAAAGGGGGCGTGGTTTGCAGCGAGGGGGCGTGGCCAAACCGCACCGAGGGCGCGGCTGTTACAAGGGGCGTGGCCTCTCCCGCAATGGAGGCGTGGCCTATTTTAGGGGGCGTGGCCAAAAGGAAACCCCAACCGGGGCCTTCGGGGGTGGTGGGCGTGACCTGACCGGGAGTGGGCGTGGCCACAGCGGCGCACCTGTGTGACGTCGCCGCCGCTCACCTGCGATGGCGGCGGGGCGGCTCCTCCCGCTCCTCCTGCTGCTCCTGGGGGGGGTCCGGGGGGTCCCCCCACCAGAGCCCCCCCCCGCCAACATCATCCTGGACGGCACTGGGGGCGCGGGGGGTTTGGGAGGCCGGAGCAGAGGGGAGCGGAGGTTTGGAAGGAGTTCTCGGGAGGGTTTTGGGGGTCCTGGAAGGGGTTTGGGGGGGTCGTGGAGGGGCCTGGGGAGTACTGGGAAGAGTTTTGGGGGTCCTGGCGGGGAAGGGAGTGGGACCGGAGACTGGGGGGGTTGGGGTTCCAGGAAGGCTTGGGGGTTCTCAGGAGACGAGTTTCTGGGGTCTGAGGTGGTCATGAGCTTTTAGGGGGCACAGGGAGGGGTTTTGGGATTCTGTCCCCACCCCAAAAATCGTTCCCGGGGGGACCGTTAACGTGTGTTCCCCCCCCCAGATCGGTGCCGGTTACCGGCGCTCACGGGCCGGTTCCGGGGGGTCTGTGGTGGGTTTTGGGGGTGATTTTGGGGGGGTTTGGGGTGATTTTGGGGGTGCAGCCCCCCAGAGCCGCCCCGGGGGGGTCGGTGACGGTTCCCCCCCCCAGATCGGTGCCGGTTACCGGCGCTCACGGGCCGCTGTCGCGCCTCCATCCCCCGCTGGTTCTTCAACGCCTCCAGCGGCGCCTGCGAGAGTTTCGTGTTCGGCGGATGCGGCGGGAACGGGAACAACTTCGGGAGCGAGCGGGAATGCCGGGAGGGGTGCGGGGGGGTCCCGGAGCGGGGTGAGCACCGGGGGGGTCCTGAGGGAACGGGAACAACTTCGGGAGCGAGCGGGAATGCCGGGAGGGGTGGGGGGTCCCGGGCGGGTGAGCACCGGGGGTCCTGAGGGAACGGGAACAACTTCGGGAGCGAGCGGGAATGCCGGGAGGGGTGCGGGGGGTCCCGGAGCGGGGTGAGCACCGGGGGGGTCCCAGGGGATAACGGGAACAAGTTCGGGAATGTCAGGAGGGATGCGGGGTCCTGAGCAGGGTGAGCACTAGGGGTCCCAGGGGGAACGGGAACAAGTTCGGGAATGCCGGGAGGGGTGCGGGGGTCCCGGGCAGGGTGAGCACTCAGGGGGTCCTGAGGAGGGTCCTGAGGAACGGGAACAACTTTGGGAATGCCAGGAGGATGCGGGGGTCCTGGGGTGGGTGAGCACCAGGGGGGTCCCAGGAGGGGATCCGGGACGGGGTCACTGGGGGAATTGGAACAAATTTGGGAACAAAGCTCCCCCCAACCCCTGCCTCATTCTGGGTCGTTTTGACCCCTTCCCTCCTCCTCTTTTTTCCCACAGCTCTGGATCGTCCCAACTCCACCTTGGCAGGTACCTCCCCCTGTTTCCCTGGGGGGAACTTTGGGAGGTCTTTGTCGTCCTCCCCCAGATCCCTTTTAACCCCTCCTGTGCCTCCCCCCAGAGCGCTGCTCGGCTCCCCCCGTGACGGGCCCGTGCCGGGCGTCCTTCGTGCGCTGGTACTTCGTCCCGGCCGAGAATTCCTGCCGGGAATTCACCTACGGCGGCTGCCGCGGCAACGGCAACAACCACCCCGACCGCGAGGAGTGTCTGCGCCGCTGCCGCCCCCCGACAGGTCCGGGACCCCCACCCCACCCTGGGACCCCACCCCAACCCCGGGACACCCTCCACCCCGGGACATCCCCTGATCACAACCCCAGTGCCCCCAATCCCCAACTCATCCTGGTTTCTCCCCTCCCCAGGTGATCCCAGCGCCGAATTCCGGCGGTTTTTGGCCACCAAAGGTGAGTCCTGGAGCTTGGGAGCCCCCACCCCCACCAGTGCTCCCCCAGTGTTCCCAGTGTCCCCCACTGCTCCCCAGTGTTCCCCCAGTGTTCCCAGTGTCCCCACTGCTCCCAGTGTTCCCCCAGTGTTCCCAGTGTTCCCCAGTACCCTCCCAGTTGCCCCCATATCCTCCCCTACCCTCCCAGTGTCCTCCCCTGTGTTCCCAGTGACCCCCAACATCCCCCAGTAACCCCCCCATTGCTCCCCAGTGTCCCCCAGTATTCCCAATGTCCCCGGTGTCCCCTCAGTACCCCCCCAGTGTCCCCCAGTACACCCACAATGACCCCTAGTGCTCCCTGTGTCCCCCAATATCCCCCCAATGTCCCCCCGTCCCTTCCCAGTGCCCCCAGTCCCTCTCCAGTACCCCCCAAGTTCCCCCCAGTGCCCTCCCAGTCCACCCCCCGTACCCCTCAGTGCGCCCTCCCCTTCTCTGACCCCGTTTTTGGGGGTGTCCCCCCCGTTTTGCCCCCCCAGGGCTGGTTCTGGGGGGTCTCCTGGCGGCGGGGGCCGCTCTGGGATTCGGGATCCGGGCGGGGCTGCGGCTGCTCCGGAGGAAACGGGACCTGCCAGGATCGGGATCGGGATCCAAACCCCCCCGGGACGACACGGAATGTCTGATGAAGGACGACTACACCGTCTGAGGGGTTGGGGGGCACCCCCTCCTTCCTGCCCCCCCCAAAAAACCCCCAAAATCCCTCCCCCTCAGGCACCTCCTGCCTCCCGTCGCTTTTGTCCTGGCTGATTTGGGGTGATTTTTGTAGGGAAAAACGGGATTTTTGTAGGAAAAAACGGGATTTGGGGCAATGAGAAATCAGGGGGGACCCTCTGAATCTCCTCACCCGAGACCCCCCACCCCAAAAACCACCCTGAGCCCCCCCTGAAGACAACTCCCACCTTCCCTTTAACGATCCGTCGCCTTTTTTTCACCGGATGATTTGGGGTGATTTTTGTAGGAAAACCAGGATTTTGTAGGAAAAACGGGATTTTGGGGGAATCAGAAATTGGGGGGAACCCTCTGAACCTCCTCACCCCAAAAAACCCACCCTGACCCTCCCCGAATCCCCAGTTTGGGACATTTTCCCTCCCTTTTCCCATGTGGATTCACCATCCAGGGGGGTCTCTTTGTCCCTTCCCTGAATTTTGGGGGGTCCCAGCGCTGTTGGGGGGCCCCCCCACCCCTTATTTGTTTTATTTTGGGGGGGGGGGTGTGATTGTTGTGTCGAATCAATGGGATTTGGGGTTCATGGATAATTTTGGGGGGGTGGGGAGCGGATTTTCTACGTTCCAGGGATTTGTTGGAATAAAGGGAGATTTGGAACCACCCCCCGAGCTGGGACCCCCCCAATTCCAGACACCCCCCCCCCCAAAGCCCAAAACCCCTCCCCTTGGCCTTGGGACCCCCAAGTCTTAACACCCCCCTCAAATTGGTCTGGGGATCCCCAAATTCCAGAGCACCTCCCCAAAATTGCTCTGGGGACCCCAAATTAATTCCCTGCCCCAATCCCAAAATCCGGGTGGTTTTGGGGGAGATTTTGGGGGTTGAGGCACCAGGTTTGATCCCCCTGGGGAGGGATTGGGGAGTGTGGGGCAGGGAAAAGGGGGTTCCTGTGGAATTTTGGGGGCTGCCTATGGAATTGGAGGCTCCCCAGAGAACTGGGGGTGCCCCAAATCCCTAAAATCCCATAGAATTCCCTACGGAGTGGGATGATGAAGGCTCTTGTTGGAGGTGGGGGAGGTTTGAGGAACTCAGGGACGTGGGTCTGGTCATCCCCATGGAATTCCATATGGAATTTTAGGGGTTCTCCATGGAATTCTGGGGACTCCTAGAGAATTGTGAGGTTCCCAAATCTCTAAATCCCCATGGAATTGCCTATGGAACGGGATGGTGGTGGATCTTGGATGGGGAGGGGGGCTTTGAGGGACTGAGGGACCCGGGGCTGGGGGTCCTCAGGGAAAGGGGGTTCCCAGGGGAATTCCCTACGGAATGGGGAGTTCCCTAAGGAATTCTGGGGTTCCCAATGGAACTGCGGGTCCCTCCAAATCCCTAAATCCCCATGGAATTCAATGATAAGGGATCCTGGTGGGGGGGAAACTGTGAGGAATCCGGTACCGGGAGGGTCCCTGGAGAATTCCCAATGGAAAAGGGGCAGGGGGGGGCTTTCCCTGTGGAACTGCAGGGGTTCCTGGTGGAATTCCAGCCGCAGGGATAAGCGGGCCTGGTCGATCATGCGAGGATCGGTGGAGTCGGTGTGGGGGAGGTTGGTGAGGGCCTCGAGCAGGATCTGCGCCGTCACCGCCATCTGGAAGAAGGCCGGGTTGAAATGGTACCTGAGCGCAAGGGACCCCCTCACGCTTCCCGCCATTTTGTCCCCTCGCTTTTCCCCTCACGTTTCCCGCCCTTTTCCCCCTCACATTTCCCACCCTTTTCCCCTCACTTTTCCTGCCTTTTCCCCCCCACGTTTCCCGCCCTGTTCCCCCATGTTTCCTGACCTTTTCCCCTCACATTTCCCTCCATTTTTGCCTCACATTTCCCTCCATTTTCCCCTCACGTTTCCTCCATTTCCCCTCACTTTTCCCACCCTTTTCCCCCTCACGTTTCCCGCCATTTTCCCCTCACGTTTCCCACCATTTTCCCCTCACATTTCCCTCCATTTTTGCCTCACATTTCCCTCCATTTTCCCCTCACGTTTCCCTCCATTTTCCCCTCACGTTTCCCTCCATTTTCCCCTCACGTTTCCTGCCATTTTCCCCCTCACTTTTCCCTCCATTTTTGCCTCACGTTTCCTCCATTTTTGCCTCACGTTTCCCACCATTTTCCCCTCACATTTCCCTCCATTTTCCCCTCACGTTTCCCACCATTTTCCCCTCACGTTTCCCGCCCTTTTCCCCCTCACATTTCCCGCCCTTTTCCCCTCACTTTTCCCGCCCTTTTCCCCTCACTTTGCCCGCCCTTTTCCCCTCACATTTCCCTCCATTTTCCCCTCACGTTTCCCGCCCTTTTCCCATCACATTTTCCCCTCACTTTTCCCGCCCTTTTCCCCTCACATTTCCCTCTATTTTCACCTCACTTTTTCCTTATTTTTCCCCTCACGTTTCCCGCCCTTTTCCCCTCACTTCTCTTTCCCGCCTCACTTTTTCCTCACTTTCCTCATTTCGCCCTTTCTCCTCACATTTCCCTCCCTTTTCCCCTCACATTTCCCTCCCTTTTCCCCTCACTTTTCCCACCCTTTTCCCCTCACATTTCCCACCCTTTCCCAGCCCACCCTTGGCACTCACAGCTTCAGCACAGCCAGGTTGGCTTCCAGGTCGTGGACATTTTCCTTGGCCTGGGTCTCCAGGGTGGCCAAGTTCTCAGGGTCGTACCTGGGCAGGTGAGGGGGTGACGGGGACACACCTGGGACCCCTCCAGTCCACCCAGTCACCCCCCACTCCCATTCCAGGGACCCCCCAGTCCCACTCCACTGCCTCCCAGTCCACTCCCAGTGCCACGCAGTCCCTCCCGCTCCGCTTCCAGTCCCTTCACAGTGCCCCCCAGTTCCTACCAGTGCTCCCAGGTCTTGCCTTCTGTGCGGGCACCCTCGGTCTGGGAGGAACCTTCGCCCACATATTGAATTTTGGGCGGCGGGAGGGCCAACTGCATTTCCTGCCCGCACACAAAGCTCACGGGCAAAGGGGCTGCACCCCACGGAGGAGTCACCCATGGGGCAGCACTTTGGGGAAAGAGCTGTTGGCCCAGCTCATTCTGGAGGTGCTGGTTTTAAAGGGGCAAACTGGCTGGAGAAATGGCCCCAACTCCAAAGGAGATCGTCAATCAGAATTATGATTTTATAAAAATAACACGATAAATACAATTATACAGAGGTTTTAACCCACAAAAAAAAAAAAAAAAACAAAAACAACCAAACCTCAGATGTATAACCCGGCACCCTGGGGCACCAGCGGAATGGGGGACATGGGGGGCTTTGGGGACACAGAGGGTTTTGGTTACCCAGGGGATATGAGGGGCTTTGGGGACACAGGGGACACGGGGGCCTTTGGGGACACAGAGGGTTTTGGGGACACGGGGAGTTTTGGGGACACTGTGGAGGGGATGATGGGGACAGGAGGGAACACGGGGGGCTTTGGGGACACGGAGGGTTTTGGGGACACTGTGAAGGGGATGATGGGGACAGGAGGGAACATGGGGGGCTTTGGGGACACGAGGGCCTTTGGGGACACGGGGGGGTTTGGGGACACGGTGGTTTTGGGGACTCAGGGGGCTTTAGGGACACGGGGGACTTTGGGGACGTGGTGGGTTTTGGGGACACTGTGGAAGGGGTGATGGGGACAGGAGGGGACCCAGGGACTTTAGGGACACGGGGGCCTTGGGGATGTGGTGGGTTTGGGGGACACGGGGGACTTTGGGGACGTGGTGGGTTTTGGGGACACTGTGGAAGGGGTGATGGGGACAGGAGGGGACACGGGGGGCTTTGGGGACATGGGGGCTTTGGGGATATGGAGGGCTCTAGAGACCCGGTGGGTTTGGGGGACACGAGGGGCTCTGAGGACACGGCGGGATTTGAGGACCCGGTGGGTTTTGGGGTCAAGGTGGATTTTGGGACCCCCGCCCCTTTACTCCCCCCCCCGGTTTTGCGACATCTCCCCCCTTCCCCGGTGAGGCTTTGCGACAGCGGCGCTTGGCGGCGGCAGCCGGCGGGGCGGCGGCGCTTTGCGGCCCGACCATGGCGGAGGAAGAGCGGGCGGGGAGCGGCGGCGGCGCCGGCCCCGGGCGGCCCCCGAGCCCCGCCGAGCTGGAGCGCGCAGAGGCGCTCAAGGCCCGCGCGAACGAGTTCTTCAAAGGTACCGGGGAGCGGCGCCGCCGGGGAGCGGGCCTGGGCCGGGAAACGGGGGCTGCCAGATAGGGAGCCATTGGGGGTAATGGGTGCTGCCAGATAGTGAGCCATGAGGGGCAATGGGGAGAGATGGGGGTGCCAGATAGGGAGCCAGGGAGACCTATGGGGGGCCAGATAGGGAGTTATGGGGGCGGCAGTGGAGGCAATGAGGGCTGCCAGATAGGGGGTAATGGGGGCTGTCAGATAGGGGGATAATGGGGGCAATGGGGTCTGTCAGATAGGGGGTAACGGGGGCAATGGGGGCTGTCAGAGAGGGGATAATGGGGGCAATGGGGGCTGTCAGATAGAGGGCAATGGGGCTGCCAGAGAGGGGGTAATGGGGCAATGGGGGCTGTCAGATAGGGGTAATGGGGGCAATGGGGGCTGCCAGAGAGGGTGGTAATGGGGGCAATGGGGGCTGCCAGAGAGGGGATAATGGGGGCAATGGGGCTGCCAGAGAGGGGTAATGGGGGCAATGGGGCTGCCAGATAGGGGGGTAATGGGGCTGTCAGGAGGGGATAATGGAGGCAATGGGGGCTGCCAGATAGGGGGATAATGGGGGCAGTGGGGGCTGCCAGAGAGGGGGATAATGGGGGCAATGGGGGCTGTCAGATAGGGAGGATAATGGAGGCAATGGGGCTGTCAGATAGGGGGTAATGGGGCAATGGGGGCTGCCAGAGAGGGAGATAATGGGGGCAATGGGGGCTGCCAGAGAGGGGGTAATGGGGCAATGGGGGCGCAGATAGGGGGTAATGGGGGCTGTCAGGGGGATAATGAGGCAATGGGGCTGCCAGATAGGGGGATAATGGGGGCAGTGGGGCTGCCAGAGAGGGGGATAATGGGGGCAATGGGGGCTGTCAGATAGGGAGGTAATGGGGGCAATGGGGGCTGTCAGATAGGGGGGTAATGGGGGCAATGGGGGCTGCCAGAGAGGGGATGATGGAGGCAGTGGGACTGCAGAGGACTCCTCAACCGGGTGTCCTGACACCCTGTGGGTGCTATCAGAGAAAACCTATGAGGGAAAACCCCTCTAACTGGGAGTCCTGCCCCCTGTGGTGTTCCCAGGCAAGGCCTATGAGGGAAACCCCCCTAACTGGGGTCTCCTATGGCCCTATGGGCCCTGCCAGAGAAAAGCTCGTGAGGGAGAGACTCCCTAACTGGGGTCTCCTACACCCTCGTGGGTGCTCCCAGAGAAAACCTGTGAGAGAAACCCCCCCTAACCGGGGTCTCCCTATACCCCCATGGGCATTCCCAGAGAAAACCTATGAGGGAAACCCCCCTAACCGGGGTCTCCTACCCCATTGTGGAGCCTCCCAGAGAAAACCTATGAGGGAAACCCCCCCTAACTGGGGGTCCTGCCCCCCATGGTGTTCCCAGGCAAGCGAAACCCCCCTAACTGGGGTCTCCTATGGCCCTGTGGGCACTGCCAGAGAAAACCTGTGAGGGAAACCCCCCCTAACTGGGGTCTCCTACACCCCTCATGGGTGCTCCCAGAGAAAACCTATGAGGGAAACCCCCTAACTGGGGGTCTCTACCCCACTGTGGTGCCTCCCAGAGAAAGACCTGTGAGGAAACCTCCCTAACTGGGGTCTCCTACACCCTCATGGGTGCTCCCAGAGAAAACCTGTGAGGGAAACACTCCTAACTGGGGTCTCCTGCCCCCATGGTGCCTCCCAGAGAAAACCTGTGAGGCAAATCCCCCCTAACTGGGGTCTCCTACACCCTCATGGGTGCTCCCAGAGAAAACCTGTGAGGGAAACCCCCCCTAACTTGGGGTCTCTACACCCCATGGTGCTCCCCAGAGAAAACCTATGAGGGAAACCACCCCCAAACCTCCCCCCCAACCACCTCTCCTGCCCCCCCTTCCCCCCGGGGCTCCCCCCAGGGAAGGACTACGAGAACGCGGTGAAGTTCTACAGCAGCGCCATCGAGCTGAACCCCGGCAACGCCATCTACTACGGCAACCGCAGCCTGGCCTACCTGCGCACCGAGTGCTACGGCTACGCCCTGGCCGACGCCACGCGCGCCGTGCAGCTCGACGCCAAGTACGTCAAGGGCTACTACCGGCGCGCCGCCAGCAACATGGCCCTGGGCAAGTTCAAGGCCGCCCTGCGCGACTACGAGACGGTGAGAGAGGCGCGGGGGGGTTGTGAGGGGCGTCCTGGCGGCGCCTGGGGGTGTCCTGGTGACCCCGGAGGGTGTACCTGTCACCTGAGGGGTGTCCCCATCTCCTGAGGGGTGTCCCCATCTCCTGAGGGGTGTCTTCATCTCCTGAGGGTGTCCCTGTCACCTGAGGGGTGTCCCCATCTCCTGAGGGGTGTCCCCATCTCCTGAGGGGTGTCTTCATCTCCTGAGGGTGTCCCCTGTACCTGAGGGAATCCCCATCTCTGAGGTGTCCTGGCGGCGCCTGGGGGTGTCCTGGTGACCCCGGAGGGTGTACCTGTCACCTGAGGGGTGTGACCGTGCCCTGAGGGTGTGACAGTTCCCTGAGGGCTGTGACATTTCCCTGAGGGGTGTGACTGTGCCCTGAGGGGTGTGACTGTGCCCTGAGGGCTGTGACATTTCCCTGAGGGGTGTATGACTGTGCCCTGAGGGGTGTGACTGTGCCCTGAGGGTTGTCCCCATCTCCTGAGGGGTGTCCCCATCTCCTGAGGGGTGTCTTCATCTCCTGAGGGGTGTCCTGGCGGCGCCTGGGGGTGTCCTTGTGACCCCTGAGGGTGTCCCTGTCACCTGAGGGGTGTGACTGTCTCATGAGGGGTGTGGCACTCCCAGAGAAAACTGTGAGGGAAACTCTCCCTAACTGGGGTCTCCTACATCCCCCATGGGCATTCCCAGAGAAAACCTGTGAGGGAAACACATCCTAACTGGGGTGTCCTGTTGCCATGGTGTTCCCAGGCGAGGCCTATGAGGGAAACCCCCCCTAACTGGGGTCTCCTACCCCATTGTGGGCGCTCCCAGAGAAAATCTGTGAGGGAAACTCCCCCTAACTGGGGGTCCTGCCCCCTGTGGTGTTCCCAGGCGAGGCCTATGAGGGAAATCCCCCCTAACTGGGGTCTCCTATGGCCCCATTGTGGGCACTCCCAGAGAAAACTGTGAGGGAAACACGTCCTAACTGGGGGTCCTGTTGCCATGGTGTCCCCAGGCAAGGTCTGTGAGGAAAACCCCCCTAACTGGGGTCTTCTACACCCCTGTGGGCACTCCCAGAGAAAATCTGTGAGGGAAACCCCCCTAACCAGGGTCTCCTACACCCTCATGGGCACTCCCAGAGAAAACCTGTGAGGGAAACCCCCCTAACCGGGGTCTCCTACCCCATTGTGGAGGCTCCCAGAGAAAACCTATGAGGGAAACCCCCCCTAACTGGTGTCTCCTACCCCCCATGGGCGCTCCCAGAGAAAACCTATGAGGGAAAGCCCCCCTAACTGGGGTCTCTTACACCCTTATGGATGCTCCCAGAGAAAACCTTTGAGGGAAACCCCCCCTACTGGTGTCTCCTACACCCTCATGGGTGCTCCCAGAGAAAACCTATGAGGGAAACCCCCCTAACCGGGGTCTCTCTCTACCCCCATGGGCATTCCCAGAGAAAACCTGTGAGGGAAACCCCCCCTAAATGAGGGTCCTGCCCCCTGTGGTGTTCCCAGGCGAGGCCTATGAGGGAAACCCCCCCTAACTGGGGTCTCCTACCCCATTGTGGAGGCTCACAGAGAAAACCTATGAGGCAAACCCCCCCTAACTGGGGTCTCCTACACCCTTATGGGTGCTCCCAGAGAAAACCTGTGAGGGAAACCCCACCTAACCGGAGTCTCCTACACCCTCATGGGTGCTCCCAGAGAAAACCTATGAGGGAAACCCCACCTAACTTGGGGTCCTACACCCCATGGTGTCCCCAGAGAAAACCTATGAGGAAACCCCCCCCCCAAAACGCCTCCCCCAACCATCTCTCCTGCCCCCCCTTCCCCCCGGGGCTCCCCCCAGGGAAGGACTACGAGAACGCGGTGAAGTTCTACAGCAGCGCCATCGAGCTGAACCCCGGCAACGCCATCTACTACGGCAACCGCAGCCTGGCCTACCTGCGCACCGAGTGCTACGGCTACGCCCTGGCCGACGCCACGCGCGCCGTGCAGCTCGACGCCAAGTACGTCAAGGGCTACTACCGGCGCGCCGCCAGCAACATGGCCCTGGGCAAGTTCAAGGCCGCCCTGCGCGACTACGAGACGGTGAGAGAGGCGCGGGGGGGTTGTGAGGGGCGTCCTGGCGGCGCCTGGGGGTGTCCTTGTGACCCCTGAGGGTGTACCTGTCACCTGAGGGGTGTCCCC
The DNA here is from genome assembly GCF_022539395.1 of Myiozetetes cayanensis. NCBI lineage: Eukaryota > Metazoa > Chordata > Aves > Passeriformes > Tyrannidae > Myiozetetes > Myiozetetes cayanensis. Next base: position 28,216 of record NW_026087490.1, read on the forward strand.
ATCTCCTGAGGGGTGTCCCCATCTCCTGAGGGGTGTCCCCATCTCCTGAGGGGTGTCCTGGTGGCGCCTGGGGGTGTCCTGGTGACCCCGGAGGATGTACCTGTCACCTGAGGGGTGTCCCCATCTCCTGAGGGGTGTCTTCATCTCCTGAGGGTGTCCCTGTCACCTGAGGGGTGTCCCCATCTCCTGAGGGGTGTCCTGGCGGCGCCTGGGGGTGTCCTGGTGACCCCGGAGGATGTACCTGTCACCTGAGGGTTGTCCCCATCTCCTGAGGGGTGTCTTCATCTCCTGAGGGTGTCCCTGTCACCTGAGGGGTGTCCCCATCTCCTGAGGGGTGTCCTGGCAGCACCTGGGGGTGTCCTTGTGACCCCTGAGGGTGTACCTGTCACCTGAGGGGTGTTGTCATCCCCTGAGGGGTGTGACTGTGCCCTGAGGGGTGTTGTCATCCCCTGAGGGGTGTGACTGTGCCCTGAGGGGTGTGACATGTGCCCTGAGAGGTGTGACATTTCCCTGAGGGCTGTGATTGTGCCCTGAGGGGTGTGACTGTGCCCTGAGGGGTGTGACTGTCTCATGAGGGGTGTGACTGTGCCCTGAGGATGTGTCTGAGTCATGAGGGGTGTCCTCACCTCCTGAGGGTGTCCCTGTCACCTGAGGGGTGTCGTCATCCCCTGAGGGTGTCCCCATCTCCTGAGGGGTGTCCTTATGAGCCCTGAGGGGTGTGACTGTGCCCTGGGGGGTGTGACAGTGCCCTGAGGGGTGTCCTCATCCCCTGAGGAGTGTGACTGTGCCCTGAGGGTGTGTCTGTCTCCTGAGGGGTGTGACTGTGCTCTGAGTGATGTGACAATGCCCTGAGGGTGTGACTGTCTCCTGAGGGATGTGACAGTGCCCTGAGGGGTGTGTCAGTGCCCTGAGGGGTGTGACAGTTCCCTGAGGGGTGTGACATTTCCCTGAGGGGTGTGACTGTGCCCTGAGGGTGTGACTGTCTCATGAGGGGTATGACTGTGCCCTGAGGGTGTGTCTGTCTCCTGAGGGATGTGACAGTTCCCTGAGGGGTGTGACCGTGCCCTGAGGGGTGTGACTGTGCCCTGAGGGGTGTCCTCATCTCCTGAGGGGTGTCCCCATCCCCTGAGTGTGTGTCTGGGTGTCCCCATCACCCCCGGTGGGGTGTCCTCCAGTGTCCCCATCACCCCTGGGTGTGTCCCCTGTCCCCTGAGTGCTGTCCCCATCCCCTGAGTGCTGTCCCCCACCCCCTGAGTGCTGTCCCCATGACCCCTGGGTGTGTCCCCATGACCCCTGGGTGTGTCCCCCACCCCCTGAGTGCTGTCCCCATGACCCCTGGGTGTGTCCCCATCCCCTGAGAGCTGTCCCCACCCCCGAGGGGTGTCCCCATGACCCCTGGGTGTGTCCCCATCCCCTGAGTGCTGTCCCCATCCCCCGAGGGCTGTCCCCATGACCTCTGGGTGTGTCCCCATCCCCTGAGTGCTGTCCCCTGTCCCCTGAGTGCTGTCCCCATGACCCCTGGGTGTGTCCCCTGCCCCCTGAGAGCTGTCCCCATGACCCCTGAGTGCTGTCCCCATGACCCCTGGGTGTGTCCCCATGACCCCTGGGTGTGTCCCCATCCCCTGAGTGCTGTCCCCATGCACCATGGGTGTGTCCCCTGCCCCCTGAGTGCTGTCCCCACCCCTGAGGGCTGTCCCCCCACAGGTGGTGAAGGTGAGGCCCAACGACAAGGACGCCAAGCTCAAGTACCAGGAGTGCCACCGCATCGTCAAGCAGAAGGCCTTCGAGAGGGCCATCGCCAGCGACGAGACCAAGCGCTCCGTGGTCGACTCCCTGGACATCGAGAGCATGAGTTGAGACCCCTCCCCACACCCACCCGCTGGCCTGGGGGGGCTGGGGGGGCTCCTGGGCACGGGGGTTGGGGTTTGGGGGGTGTCTTGGGGGTCTGAGAGGATCCCCCTGGGGAGGGGGGTGAGGGCTGGGAGAGCCTTGAGGGGGCTGGGAGGGTCCCTCTGGGGAGGGGGGTGAGGGCTGGGAGAGACTTGAGGGTCCTCTTGGAGGTCTTGGGGGGTCGTTCTGGGGGTCTCGGGGCTCTGGGAGAGTCCCCTTGGGGAAGGGTGTGAGGGTTGTGAGAGCCTGAAGGGTCCTCCTGGGGGTCTTGGGGGTCTGGGAGGGTCCCCTTGGGGAAGGGGGTGAGGGTTGTGAGAGCCTTCAGGGGACTGGGAGGGTCCTCATGGGTGTTTTGGGGGTCCAGGAGGATCTTCCTGGGGGTCTTGGGGGTCTGGGAGAGGCCTCCTGGGGGTCTTAGGGGTTTGGGAGGGTCCTCCTGGGGGTCTTGGGGGTCTGGGAGGGTCCCCTTGGGGAAGGGGGTGAGGGTTGTGAGAGCCTTCAGGGAACTGGGAGGGTCCTCATGGGTGTTTTGGGGGTCCAGGAGGATCTTCCTGGGGGTCTTGGGGGTTTGGGAGGGTCCTCTTGGGGAGGGGGTGAGGGCTGTGAGAGCCTGAAGGGACATCTTGGGGATCTGGGAGGATCTTCCTGGGGGTCTTGGGGGTCTGGGAGAGGCCTCCTGGGGGTCTTAGGGGTTTGGGAGGGTCCTCCTGGGGGTCTTGGGGTCTGGGAGGGTCCCCTTGGGGAGGGGGTTGAGGGCTGTGAGACCCTTGAGGGGGCTCAGGAGGGTCGTCCTGGGTGTTCTGGGGGTCTAGGAGGGTTTTCCTTGGGGTCTTGGGGGTCTGGGAGGGTCTCAGTAGCCTTGGGGAGCTGTGGGTGTCCGGGGGGGCCCTGGTGGTCCTGGGGGTGCTGTGGGTGGCTCTGGGTGGATCATGACAGCCCTGGGGTGGCTGTGGTGGCCCTGGGGGGCTGTGGTGGCTCTGGGGTGGCTGTGACAGCCCTGGGGGTGCTGTGGTGGCTCTGGGGGTGCTGTGGTGGCTGTGGGGGTTGTGACAGCCCTGGGGTGCTGTGGTGGTCCTGGGGGTGCTGTGGTGGCTCTGGGGATCATGACAGCCCTGGGGTGGCTGTGGTGGTCCTGGGGTGCTGTGGTGGCTCTGTGGGTGCTGTGGTGGCTCTGGGGTGCTGTGGTGGCTGTGGGGATCATGACAGCCCTGGGGTGCTGTGGTGGTCCTGGGGGTGCTGTGGTGCTGTGGGGATCATGACAGCCCTGGGGTGGCTGTGGTGGTCCTGGGGGTGCTGTGTGGCTCTGGGGTGGTTGTGACAGCCCTGGGGGCTGTGGTGGCTGGGGGCTGGTGGCCCTGGGGGTGGCTGTGGTGGTCCTGGGGTGCTGTGGTGGCTGTGGGGATCATGACAGCCCTGGGGTGGTGCTGGGGTGCTGGTGGCTGTGGGGTTTGCGACAGCCCTGGGGTGCTGGGTGGTCCTGGGGGCTGGGTGGCTGTGGGGTTTATGACAGCCCTGGGGTGGCTGTGGTGGTCCTGGGGGTGCTGTGGTGGCTGTGGGTGGTTATGACAGCCCTGGGGGTGCTGTGGTGGTCCTGGGGGTGCTGTGTGGCTGTGGGTGGCTGTGACAGCCCTGGGGGTGCTGTGGTGGCTGTGGGGGATGTGACAGCCCTGGGGTGGCTGTGGTGGCCCTGGGGTGCTGTGTGGCTGTAAGCCCTGGGGGGCTGTGGTGGCTGTGGGGGGTTTATGACAGCCCTGGGGTGGCTGTGGTGGTCCTGGGGGTGCTGTGGTGGCTCTGGGGGGATCATGACAGCCCTGGGGTGGCTGTGGGGGTCCTGGGGGTGCTGTGGTGGCTCTGGGGTGGTTGTGACAGCCCTGGGGGTACTGTGGTGGTCCTGGGGGTGCTGTGGTGGCTGTGGGGTTCAGACAGCCCTGGGGTGGCTGTGGTGGTCCTGGGGTGCTGTGGTGGCTGTGGGGGGTTTATGACAGCCCTGGGGTGGCTGTGGTGGTCCTGGGGGTGCTGTGGTGGTCCTGGGGGTGCTGTGGTGGCTGTGGGGGATCATGACAGCCCTGGGGTGCTGTGGTGGTCCTAGGGTGTGGTGGCTGTGGGGGTTATGACAGCCAGGCCCTGGGGTGGCTGTGGTGGCCCTGGGTGCCAGGTGGCTCTGGGGTGGCTGTGACAGCCCTGGGGTGGCTGTGTGGCCCTGGGGGTGCTGGCGGCCCTGGGGTGCTGTGTGGCTGTGGGGGGTTTGGTGACAGCCCTGGGGTGCTGTGGTGGCCCTGGGGTGCTGTGGTGGCCTGGGGGTCTATGACAGCCCTGGGGTGGTGGCTGTGGTTGGTGGCCTGGGGTGCTGTGGTGGCCTGGGGTGCTGGTGGCTGTGGTGGGTCTGACAGCCCTGGGAGGTGCTGGGGTGGCCTGGGGGTGCCGTGGTGGCTGTGGGGATCACTGACAGCCCTGGGGTGCTGGTGGTCCTGGGGGTGCTGTGTGGCTGTGGGTGGCTATGACAGCCCTGGGGGTGCTGTGGTGGTCCTGGGGGTGCTGTGGTGGCTGTGGGTGGCTGTGACAGCCCTGGGGTGGCTGTGGGGGTCCTGTGGGTGCTGTGGTGGCTGTGGGGGGGTTATGACAGCCCTGGGGTGGCTGTGGTGGTCCTGGGGGTGGCTGTGGTGGCTGTGGGGGGGTTATGACAGCCCTTGGGGGTGCTGTGGTGGTCCTGGGGTGCTGTGGTGGCTGTGGGGGGGTTATGGCAGCCCTGGGGCTGTGACAGCCCTGGGGGGCTATGGCAGCCCTGGGGGCTTGGTGGCTCTGGGATCATGACAGCCCTGGGGTGGCTGTGGTGGTCCTGGGGGGCTGTGGTGGCTGTGGGGTGCGACAGCCCTGGGGGTGCTGTGGTGGCCCTGGGGGGCTGTGGTGGCTCTGGGGGGATCATGGCAGCCCTGGGGTGGCTGTGGTGGTCCTGGGGTGCTGTGGTGGCTGTGGGGGGTTTATGACACCCCTGGGGGTGCTGTGGTGGTCCTGGGGGTGCTGTGGTGGCTGTGGGGGGATCATGACAGCCCTGGGGGTGCTGTGGTGGTCCTGGGGGTGCTGTGGTGGCTGTGGGGGGATCATGACAGCCCTGGGGTGCTGTGGTGGTCCTGGGGGTGCTAGGTGGCTGTGGGGACTTATGACAGCCCCTGGGGTGCTGTGGTGGTCCTGGGGGTGCTGTGGTGGCTGTGGGGGGGGTTATGACAGCCCTGGGGGTGCTGTGGTGGTCCTGGGGTGCTGTGGTGGCTGTGGGGGGATCATGACAGCCCTGGGGTGGCTGTGGTGGTCCTGGGGGTGCTGTGGTGGCTGTGGGGTGGGTTATGACAGCCCTTGGGGGTGCTGTGGTGGTCCTGGGGTGCTGTGGTGGCTGTGGGGTGGGTTATGACAGCTCTGGGGTGCTGTGGCTGTGGGGCTTATGACAGCCCTAGGGGGCCATGGTGGCCCTGGGGTGCTGTGGTGGCTGTGGGGCTTATGACAGCCCTGGTGGTGGCTGTGGTGGTCCTGGGGTGCTGTGGTGGCTGTGGGGGGGTTATGACAGCCCTGGGGGAGCTGTGGGGGGCCCTGGGGGTGCTGTGGTGGCTCTGGGGGTGCTGTGGTGGCCCTGGGGGTGCTGTGTGGCTGTGGGGGGGTTATGACAGCCCTGGGGGTGCTGTGTGGCTCTGGGATGGCTGTGACAGCCCTGGGGGGCTGTGACAGCCCTGGGGGGGTTATGACAGCCCTGGGGGGCCAGGTCCCCGCTGTCCCCCCGTGCCACCGTCCCCGCTGTGCCCGCAGCCATCGAGGACGAGTACAGTGGCCCCAAGCTGGAGGACGGGAAGGTCACCTTGGCCTTCATGAAGGAGCTCATGCAGTGGTACAAGGACCAGAAGAAACTCCACAGGAAATGTGCCTACCAGGTACCCCCAACTCTCTCCCCCGCCCCCCCGAGCCCCTCCCACCGCCCCCACCCCGTCCCCAAGTGTCCCCAAGTGTCCCCGCCCCACAGATCCTGGTGCAGGTGAAGGAGGTGCTGGCCAAGCTCCCCACCTTGGTGGAGACAACGTTGAAGGAGGTGGGTTCCCCTCTCTCTCTCTTGCAGGGGGTTTTGGGGGGGTGTCACCCGTGTCCCCCCCCACTCTGGTGCCACTCTCCCCCCCCGGTTTGTCCCCTGGCAGACGGAGAAGGTGACGGTGTGCGGTGACACCCACGGGCAGTTCTACGACCTGCTCAACATCTTCGAGCTCAACGGGCTGCCCTCCGAGACCAACCCTTACGTATCCACGGGGGCCAGGGGGGTGTCCCCGGGGCAGGGGAGGGGCACAGGGGGGAGGGACACCCCGGGGGGAGCCGCTTTTCCTGAGCTGCCGCCAGATTTTCAACGGGGACTTCGTGGACCGCGGCTCCTTCTCGGTCGAGGTCATCCTGACGCTCTTCGGCTTCAAGCTGCTCTACCCCGACCACTTCCACCTGCTCCGGGGTAACTGGGGGCACGGGGGACAAGGGCCCTGGCCCAGATGGGGGTCACATCACACCCCTGGGTCCCCTGTACTCGTTTGGGGGGTCACGTCACACTCCTGGGTCCCCTGTCCTGAACTAGGGGGTCACATCACACCCCTGAGTCCCCTGTACTCATTTGGGGGGTCACATCCCACCCCTGGGTCCCCTGTACTCATTTGGGGGGTCACATTCCATCCCCGTGTCCCCTGTCCCCAAGTGGGGGGTCACATCCCACCCCTGTGTCCCCTGTACTCGTTTGGGGGGTCACATCCCACCCCTGGGTCCCCTGTCCCCAGTTGGGGGGTCACATCACACCCCTGGGTCCCCTGTCCTGAACTAGGGGGTCACATCACACCCCTGGGTCCCCTGTACTCATTTGGGGGTCACATTCCATCCCCGTGTCCCCTGTCCTGAACTGGGGGGTCACATTCCATCCCCGTGTCCCCTGTCCCCAAGTGGGGGGTCACATCACACCCCTGGGTCCCCTGTACTCATTTGGGGGGTCACATCCCACCCCTGGGTCCCCTGTCCCCAACTAGGGGGTCACATCACACCCCTGAATCCCCTGTCCTGATTTGGGGGGTCACATCCCACCCCTGGATCCCCTGTCCCCAGCTGGGGGGTCACATCACACCCCTGGGTCCCCTGTCCTCATTTGGGGGGTCACATTCCATCCCTGGGTCCCCTGTCCTGAACTAGGGGGTCACATCCCACCCCTGGGTCCCCTGTACTCATTTGGGGGTCTTGTCACATCCCTGTGTCCCCTGTCCCCAGTTGGGGGGTCTTGTCACACCCCTGAGTCCCCTGTCCCCAACTGGGGGGGTCTTGTCACACCCCTGTGTCCCCTGTCCTGCTCACAGTGCCACACTCCCTGGTGGCAGTGCCACCTGCCCTGTCCCTTGTCCTCCACCCTGGGTCTCCTTCTCTGTCCCTTGACCCCTCGGGAGTCTCCTGATGGGGACACTCTGGGGGCCGTGACCCCATGTCCTGGCAGTGTCCCCAGGCCCTGGCAGTCTCCCCACACCCTGACAGTGTCCCCATACCCTGACAGTGTCCCCACACCCTGGCAGTGTCCCCACACCCTGACAGTGTCCCCACACCCTGACAGTCTCCCCACACCCTGACAGTGTCCCCACACCCTGGCAGTGTCCCCGTGCCCTGGCAGTGTCCCCACACCCTGGCAGTGTCCCCACACCCTGTCAGTGTCCCCACACCCTGACAGTGTCCCCACACCCTGACAGTCTCCCCATGCCCTGACAGTGTCCCCACACCCTGGCAGTCTCCCCACACCCTGGCAGTGTCCCCGTGTGCCCGCAGGGAACCACGAGACGGACAACATGAACCAGATCTACGGCTTCGAGGGGGAGGTGAAGGCCAAGTACACGGCGCAGATGTTCGCCCTGTTCAGCGAGGTCTTCGAGTGGCTGCCCCTGGCCCAGTGCATCAACGGCAAAGTGCTGGTGAGGGCACCACGGGGGGGCCACGGGCACGGGGATGGCAGAGCCCACACAACACCATGGCCACGGGGATGGCAGAGCTCCCACAGCACCACGGCCATGGGGATGGCAGAGCCCACAGCACCACGGCCATGGGGATGGCAGAGCCCACAGCACCATGGCCATGGGGATGGTAGTGCCCCCATGGTACCATGGCCCTGGGGATGGCAGAGCCCACAACACCATGGCCATGGGGATGGCAGAGCCCACAACACCATGGCCATGGGGATGGCAGAGCCCACAACACCACGGGGATGGCAGAGCTCCCACGGCACCATGGCCCTGGGGATGGCAGAGCTCCCACAACACCATGGCCATGGGGATGGCAGAGCCCACAGCACCATGGCCATGGGGATGGCAGAGCTCCCACAGCACCATGGCCATGGGGATGGCAGAGCCCACAGCACCACGGCCATGGGGATGGCAGAGCCCACAGCACCATGGCCATGGGGATGGCAGAGCCCCCACGGCACCATGGCCATGGGGATGGCAGAGCCCACAGCACCACGGCCATGGTGATGGCAGAGCCCACAACACCATGGCCATGGGGATGGCAGAGCCCCCACAACACCATGGCCATGGGGATGGCAGAGCCCACAGCACCATGGCCATGGGGATGGCAGAGCTCCCACAGCACCATGGCCATGGGGATGGCAGAGCCCACAGCACCATGGCCATGGGGATGGCAGAGCCCACAACACCATGGCCCTGGGGATGGCAGAGCCCACAGCACCATGGCCATGGGGATGGCAGAGCCCACAGCAACATGGCCATGGGGATGGCAGTGCCCCCACAGCACCACGGCCATGGGGATGGCAGAGCTCCCACAGCACCATGGCCATGGGGATAGCAGTGCCCACACAACACCATGGCCATGGGGATGGCAGAGCCCCCACAACACCATGGCCATGGGGATGGCAGAGCCCACAGCACCATGGCCATGGGGATGGCAGAGCTCCCACAGCACCATGGCCATGGGGATGGCAGAGCCCACAACACCATGGCCATGGGGATGGCAGAGCCCACAGCACCACGGGCACGGGGATGGCAGAGCCCCCACAGCACCACGGCCATGGGGATGGCAGAGCCCACAGCACCACGGCCATGGGGATGGCAGAGCCCCCATGGTACCATGGCCACGGGGATGGCAGAGCCCACAGCACCATGGCCATGGGGATGGCAGAGCCCACAACACCATGGCCATGGGGATGGCAGAGCCCACAGCACCACGGCCATGGGGATGGCAGAGCCCCCACAACACCACGGCCATGGGGATAGCAGTGCCCACAGCACCATGGCCATGGGGATGGCAGAGCCACCACAGCACCATGGCCATGGGGATGGCAGAGCCCCCACAGCACCACGGCCATGGGGATGGCAGAGCCCACAACACCACGGCCCTGGGGATGGCAGAGCCCACAATACCATGGCCATGGGGATGGCAGAGCCCCCACAGCACCATGGCCATGGGGATGGCAGAGCCCACAACACCATGGCCCTGGGGATGGCAGAGCCCCCACAACACCATGGCCCTGGGGATGGCAGAGCCCACAACACCACGGCCATGGGGATGGCAGAGCCCACAACACCATGGCCCTGGGGATGGCAGAGCCCCCACAGGACCACGGGCACGGGGATGGCAGAGCCCACACAACACCATGGCCATGGGGATGGCAGAGCCCACAGCACCATGGCCATGGGGATGGCAGAGCTCCCACAGCACCATGGCCATGGGGATGGCAGAGCCCCCACAGCACCATGGCCATGGGGATGGCAGAGCCCCACAACACCACAGCCATGGGGATGGCAGAGCCCACAACACCATGGCCCTGGGGATGGCAGAGCCCCCACAGGACCACGGGCACGGGGATGGCAGAGCCCACACAACACCATGGCCATGGGGATGGCAGAGCCCACAGCACCATGGCCATGGGGATGGCAGAGCCCACAGCACCATGGCCATGGGGATGGCAGAGCCCACAACACCATGGCCATGGGGATGGCAGAGCCCACAGCACCATGGCCATGGGGATGGCAGAGCCCACACAACACCATGGCCCTGGGGATGGCAGAGCCCCCACAACACCACGGCCATGGGGATGGCAGAGCCCACAACACCACGGCCATGGGGATGGCAGAGCCCACAGCACCATGGCCCTGGGGATGGCAGAGCCCACAGCACCACGGCCATGGGGATGGCAGAGCCCACAACACCACGGCCATGGGGATGGCAGAGCCCACGGAACCCCACAGCTCATTATCTGCAGTGCCTAAGGGATCCCATGACTCTGGGGCTGGCAGTGCCCCCACGGGACCCCACAGCTCTGGGCCTGGCAGAGCCCATGGGACCCCACAGCTCATTATCTGCAGTGCCTAAGGGACCCCACGGCTCCGGGGCTGGCAGTGCCCCCACGGGACCCCACAGCTCTGGGCCTGGCAGTGCTCCCACAGGACCCCACAGCTCCAGGGTGGCAGTGCCCACGGGGACCCTATGGCTCGTTATCTGGCAGTGCTTATTGCTCCTTATGGCTCATTATCTGGCAGTGCCCATTGATCCTCCTGGCTCCCTATCTGGCAGTGCCCATCAATCCTCGTGGCTCCCTATCTGGCAGTGCCCATCAATCCTCGTGGCTCCATATCTGGCAATGCCCATTGATCCCTGTGGCTCCATATCTGGCAATGCCCATTGATCCTCATAGCTCTCTATCTGGCAGTGCCACTCAGGGTCTGTCCCCACTGTCCCTGGGGGGGATTTGGGGTGCTCCCTGTCACAGTTTTGGGGAGGAAGTGTCCCTGCCCTCCCCCAGGGCTCAGGGGGTCCCTCCTCACCCCCCCACCCCCAGCATTAGGATTGGGGGGGTTGTCCCTCCCATCCTCACTGTCCCCCTGTGTCCTCCCCATTCCCCAATGTGCCCCTGTCCCCCCTGTGCCCCCCTGTCCCTCCTCTATCTCCCCATGTCCCCCCCGTCCCCACCATCCCTCCATGTCCCCACCACGTCCCCTGTCCCCTCATCTCCCCATGTCCTCCTGTCCCCCCATGTCCCCCTGTTCCCCTGTCCCTCCCTGTCCCCCATGTCCCCATGTCCCTCCTGTCCCTCCTCCATCCCCCATGTCCCCCCTGTCCCCACCATCCCTCCATGTCCCTACCATGTCCCCCTGTCCCCTCATCTCCCCATGTCCTCCTGTCCCCCTGCATGTCCCCCCATGTCCCCCCTGTCCCTCCTGTCCCCCCATGTCCCCCTGTCCCTCCTGTTCCCCCCTGTCCCCCCCTGTCCCCAGATCATGCACGGGGGCTCTTCAGCGAGGACGGCGTCACCCTCGACGACATCCGCAAGATCGAGCGGAACCGGCAGCCCCCGGACTCAGGTGGGACAGGGACCCCCCCCGGGGGTGTCCCCTGCGTGTCCCCACCCCGAGGGGCCCAGCTGTGACATCTCCTCCCACAGGTCCCATGTGTGACCTGCTCTGGTCGGACCCCCAGCCCCAGGTGAGCTGCACCCCCGCGCTGGGGACACCCCTCGGGGTCTTGGGGACACCCTCTGTGTCTTGGGGACATCCCTCCTGGTCCTGGGGACACCCCTCGGGGTCCTGGGGACACCCCTCGGGGTCCTGGGGATACCCTCTGTGTCCTGGGGACACCCTCTGTGTCCTTGTGCCACCTCTCTGTGTCCCTGGGACACCCCTCGGGGTCCTGGGGACACCTCTGTGTCTGGGGACACCCTCTGTGTCCTGGGACACCCTCGGGGTCCTGGGGACACCCCTCGGGGTCCTGGGGACACCCCCTGTGTCTTGGGGACACCCCTCGGGGTCCTGGGGACACCCCTCGGGGTCCTGGGGACACCCCTCGGGGTTCTGGGGACACCCTCTGTGTTCTGGGGACACCCGTCCTGGTCCTGGGGACACCCTCTGTGTCCTTGTGCCACCCCTCTGTGTCCCTGGGACACCCCTCAGGGTCCTGGGGACATCCCTCAGGGTCCTGGGGACATCCCTCTGTGTCCTTGTGCCACCCCTCTGTGTCCCTGGGACACCCCTCGGGGTCCTGGGGATACCCTCTGTGTTCTGGGGACACCCCTCGGGGTCCTGGGGACACCCTCTGTGTCCTTGTGCCACCTCTCTGTGTCTTGGGGACACCCCTCAGGGTCCTGGGGACACCCTCTGTGTCCCTGGGACATCCCTCCTGGTCCTGGGGACATCCCTCAGGGTCCTGGGGATACCCTCTGTGTTCTGGGGACACCCCTTGGGGTCCTGGGGATACCCTCTGTGTCCTTGTGCCACCCCTCTGTGTCCCTGGGACACCCCTCCTGGTCCTGGGGACACCCCCTGGGGTCCTGGGGACACCCCTCTGTGTTCTGGGGACACCCCTCTGTGTCCTGGGGACATCCCTCAGAGTCCTGGGGACACCCTCTGTGTCCTTGTGCCACCTCTCTGTGTCTTGGGGACACCCCTCGGGGTCCTGGGGACACCCCTCAGGGTCCTGGGAATACCCTCTGTGTCCTGGGGTCCTGGGGACACCCCTCTGTGTCCTTGTGCCACCTCTCTGTGTTCTGGGGACACCCTCTGTGTCCCTGTGGCACCCCTCTGTGTCCTTGTGCCACCCCTCTGTGTCCTGGGGACACCCTCTGTGTCCCTGTGGCACCCCTCTGTGTCTTGGGGACACCCCTCTGTGTCCTGGGGACACCCCCTGTGTCCTGGGGACACCCCTCTGTGTCCTTGGGACACCCCTCTGTGTCCTTGTGCCACCCCTCTGTGTCCTGGGGACACCCTCTGTGTCCCTGTGGCACCCCTCTGTGTCTTGGGGACACCCCCTGTGTCCTGGGGACACCCCTCAGGGTCCTGGGGACACCCCTCTGTGTCCTTGGGACACCCCTCTGTGTCCCTGGGACACCCCTCTGTGTCCCTGGGGACACCCCCTGTGTCTTGGGGACACCCCTCAGTGTCCTGGGGATACCCTCTGTGTCCTGGGGACACCCCTCTGTGTCCTGGGGTCTTGGGGACACTCCCTGTGTCCAGGTGTCCCTGGTGTCCCACTGACAGTGTCTGTCCCCCGGTGTCCCTGGCATCCCAGTGACACTGTCCGTGCCCTGCTGACCGTGTGTGTCCCCCCATGTCCCCTGTGTCCCCGGTGTTCCTGGCATCCCAGTGACACTGTCTGTGCCCTGCTGACCGTGTGTGTCCCCCCTGTGTCCCCCCTGTCCCCCCGGTGTCCCCAGAACGGGCGCTCGGTGACACTGTCCATGCCCTGCTGACCGTGTGTGTCCCCCCATGTCCCCTGTGTCCCTCCTGTCCCCGGTGTTCCTGGCATCCCAGTGACACTGTCTGTGCCCTGCTGACCATGTGTGTCCCCCATGTTCCCTGTGTCCCCATGTCCCCAGAACAGGCACTCAGTGACAGTGTCCATCCCCTGGTGACACTGTGCCCTGCTGACCGTGTCTGCCCCCCTGTCCCCCTGGTGTCCCCCCTGTCCCCCCGGTGTCCCCAGAATGGGTGCTTGGTGACACTGTCCATCCCCTGGTGACCGTGTCTGTCCCCCATGTCCCCCCTGGTGTCCCCCCGTCCCCAGAACGGGCACTTGGTGACAGTGTCCATCCCCTGCTGACCGTGTCTGTCCCCCTGGTGTCCCCCCCGTCCCCAGAACGGACTACTTGGTGACACTGTCCGTGTCACTGGGTTCCTGGTGGCACTGTCCATCCCCTGGTGACCATGTCTGTCCCCCCTGGTGTCCCCCCCTGTCCCCAGAACGGGCACTTGGTGACAGTGTCCATCCCCTGGTGTCTCTGGGTTCCTGGTGACACTGTCCATCCCCTGGTGACACTGTCCATCCCCTGGTGACCATGTCTGTCCCCCCTGTCCCCCCGGTGTCCCCAGAATGGCTACTTGGTGACAGTGTCCATCCCCTGGTGTCTCTGGGTTCCTGGTGACACCGTCCATCCCCTGGTGTCTCTGGGTTCCTGGTGACACTGTCCATCCCCTGGTGACAGTGTCCATCCCCTGGTGACAGTGTCCATCCCCTGGTGACCGTGTCTGTCCCCCATGTCCCCCCCTGTCCCCAGAACGGGTGCTCAGTGACAGTGTCCATCCCCTGGTGTCTCTGGGTTCCTGCTGACCATGCCTGTCCCCCGTGTCCCCCTGTGTCCCCCCTGTCCTCCCATGTCCCCAGAACAGGCACTTGGTGACAGTGTCCATCCCCTGCTGACCACGTGTGTCCCCCATGTCCCCCCCATGTCCCCCTGTCCTCCCATGTCCCCAGAACGGGCGCTCGGTGACACTGTCCATCCCCTGCTGACCACGTGTGTCCCCCGTGTGTCCCCCATGTCCCCCTGTCCCCCCGGTGTCCCCAGAACGGGCACTCGGTGACAGTGTCCATCCCCTGGTGTCTCTGGGTTCCTGGTGACAGTGTCCATCCCCTGGTGACAGTGTCCATCCCCTGGTGTCTCTGGGTTCCTGATGACAGTGTCCATCCCCTGGTGACCGTGTCTGTCCCCCATGTCCCTGGTGTCCCCCCCCTGTCCCCAGAACAGGCACTCAGTGACAGTGTCCATCCCCTGGTGTCTCTGGGTTCCTGGTGACACTGTCCATGCCCTGGTGACAGTGTCCATCCCCTGGTGACCGTGTCTGTCCCCCATGTCCCTGGTGTCCCCCCCTGTCCCCAGAACGGGCGCTCAGTGAGCAAGCGTGGCGTGAGCTGCCAGTTCGGGCCCGACGTCACCAAGCGCTTCCTGGAGCGGAACCAGCTCGAGCTCATCATCCGCAGCCACGAGGTCAAGGCCGAGGGCTACGAGGTGGCCCACGATGGCCGCTGTGTCACCGTCTTCTCCGCCCCCAACTACTGGTGAGGGACAGGGGGGATGGGGGGGACATGGGGACAGTGGGGATGGGGGGACACGGGGACAGTGGGGATGGGGGAGACATGGGGACAGTGGGGATTGGGGGACACGGGGACAGTGGGGATGGGGGAGACATGGGGACAGTGGGGATGGGGGAGACATGGGGACAGTGGGGATGGGGGGGACATGGGGACAGTGGGGATGGGGGAGACATGGGGACAGTGGGGATGGGGGGGACATGGGGACGGCGCAGCGGCTGCGGAGCCACGGGGTGCTCTGGGTCTGGTGTCACCTGGTGTCCCCTTGGTCTGGTGTCACCTGGTGTCCCCCAAGCCATGGGGTGCTCTGGGTCTGGTGACACCTGAGCCATAGTGTCCCCTGAGCCACAGTGTCTGTCCTCTGAGCCATGGAGTCCTCTGGGTCTGGTGTCACCTGAGCCACGGTGTCCCCTTGGTCTGGTGTCACCTGCTGTCCCCTGAGCCACAGGATGCTCTGGGTCTGGTGACACCTGGTGTCCCCTTGGTCTGGTGTCACCTGGTGTCCCCTAAGCCACGGGGTGCTCTGGGTCTGGTGTCACCTGGTGTCCCCTTGGTCTGGTGTCCCCTGAGCCAGGGGGTGCTCTGGGTCTGGTGTCCCCTGAGTCACAGTGTCCCCTGGGTCTGGTGTCACCTGGTGTCCCCTTGGTCTGGTGTCACCTGCTGTCCCCTGAGCCACGGGGTGCTCTGGGTCTGGTGACACCTGAGCCACAGTGTCCCCTTGGTCTGGTGTCCCCTGGTGTCCCCCTGGTGTCATCTCAGTGTCCCCAAGTGGCCCCAGGTGTCCCCAAGGCTCTGTCCCTGTGCCACCTCTCAGTGTCCTCCAGGTATCCCCCAAGTGTCCCCAAGGCTCAGTGTCCTTGTGCCACCTCTCAGTGTCCCCCAAGTGTCCCCAGGTGTCCCCAAGTGTCCCCTTGTCCCCGCAGTGACCAGATGGGCAACAAGGGCTCGTACATCCACCTGCGCGGCAGCGACCTGCGCCCCGACTTCCACCAGTTCACTGCAGTGGTGAGCAGGGACCCCAAACTGACCTTGGGACCCCAAAACATACCCCTGAGACCCCAAACTGACCCTGGGACCCCAAACTGACCCTGGGACCCCAAACTGACCCTGCGCCCCGACTTCCACCAGTTCACTGCAGTGGTGAGCAGGGACCCCAAATACACCCCCTGGGACCCCCAAATACACCCCCCTGGGACCCCCAAACTGACCCTGGGACCCCAAACTGACCCTGGGACCCCAAACTGACCCTGCGCCCCGACTTCCACCAGTTCACTGCAGTGGTGAGCAGGGACCCCAAAACTGACCTTGGGACCCCAAAACATACCCCTGAGACCCCAAAAAACCCACCCTGGGACCCCCAAACTGACCCTGAGACCCCAAAAAACCCACCCTGGGACCCCCAAACTGACCCTGGGACCCCAAACTGACCCTGGGACCCCAAACTGACCCTGCGCCCCGACTTCCACCAGTTCACTGCAGTGGTGAGCAGGGACCCCCAAACTGACCTTGGGACCCCAAATACACCCTGGGACCCCAAATACACCCCCCTGGGACCCTAAAAAACCCACCCTGGGACCCTAAAACTGACCCTGGGACCCCAAAAACTGACCCTGTGCCCCGACTTCCACCAGTTCACTGCAGTGGTGAGCAGGGACCCCCTGGGACCCCCAAATACACCCCCCTGGGACCCCCAAACTGACCCTGGGACCCCAAAACTCACCCTGGGACCCCAAATACACCCCTGGGACCCCCAAACCCACCCTGGGACCCCAAAATACACCCCTGGGACCCCAAAAATCCCACCCTGGGACCCCAAAACTGACCTTGGAACCCCCGAAAAACTCACCCTGGCACCCCCAAAATTGTCCCTGGTACCCCAAAAATACACTGGGGGTCCCGGGGGGGGCGTGTCTCAGGTTTTGGGGCGGTGCAGAGTCCAATTTGGGGTCCCGGGGGGGGTCTCAGGTTTAGGAGGGCTCAGACTCCTATTGGGGGTCCTGGGGGAATCTCTAGGTTTGGGGGGGTCTCAGGGGGTGTCTCAGGTTTCGGGGCGGTGCAGAGTCCAATTTGGGGTCCCAGTGGGGGTCTCAGGTTTAGGTGAGGGGCTCAGACTCCTATTGGGGGTCCCAGGGGGGGTCTCAGGTTTGGGTGAGGGGCTCAGACTCCTATTGGGGGTCCCGAGGGGGTCTCAGGTTTTGGGAGGGGGTGTCAGAAGGACTATTTGGGGTCTCGGGGAGGGTCTCAGGTTTGAGGGGGGCTCACAGTCCTATTGGGGGTCCCCAGGGAGGGTCTCAGGTTTGGGGGATCTCGGGGGTCTCAGATTTAGGGGAGGACTCAGACTCCTACTGGGGTCCTGACGGGGGTCTCAGGGGGTCTCAGGTTTGGGGGCTCAGACTCTATTGGGGGTCCTGGGGGTCTCAGGTTTGGGGGTCTCAGGTTTGGGGGCTCAGACTCTATTGGGGTCCCAGGGGGTCTCAGGTTTGGGGGTCTCAGGTGTGGGGGCTCAGACTCCAATTGGGGGTCCCTGGGGGCTGTATCTCAGTGGGGAGGGCTCAGACTCCTATTGGGGGTCCTGGGGGTCTCAGGTTTGGGGGGTCTCAGGGGGGTCTCAGGTTTGGGGGGCTCAGACTCCAATTGGGGGTCCCCGGGGCTGATCTCAGTGGGGAGGGCTCAGACTCCTATTGGGGGTCCTGGGGTCTCAGGTTTGGGGGTCTCAGGGGGATATCAGGTGTGGGGAGGGCTCAGACTCCAATTGGGGGTCCCCGGGGGCTGTATCTCAGTGGGGAGTGCTCACCCCACCGCAGCCCCCCGGGTGCCCCTTGCTGTATTTTTGGGGCACGGGGGTCCCTTTCGCCCCCTAACCCCCTAACCCCCCTTTGCCCCCCCAGCCTCACCCCAACGTCAAGCCCATGATGTACGCGAACACCCTCCTGCAGCTGGGCATGATGTGACCTCCGGCCCCCTGCACTTCCAGGGGTTTTAATCTATTGGAAGATTGTATTTATTCCCTCCCCTCCCTTTGACCCCCTCCTCGCCCTCCCCTCCCCCATCCCCTTTCCCAGTTCGCTCCCAGTTTGGGGGAGGAGCCTCGGGGGAGGGGGTTTGGGGGTTTGGGGGTCCTGGGAGGAGGGGGTGGGGGAGGGGTTCTGCTCCCCACCCCTTTCCCCCAAAAACGAGCAATAGGTGCACGGGGAGGGGGAAGGGGAGGGACGGGGGCGTTCCGCCCCTCCCCTCTCCGCTCCTCCTCTCCCTCTCCCCGCGCGCCGTGCGATTTTACCACCTGTAATTAATTAATCACGTTAAATAAAGTTAATTAAAGTCGAACTCAGAGGGATTAAAAGTCAATCGCGGGGGGGGGAGGAGGGGTTGCTGCCATGGTGACGGTTGCCGTGGAAACACGCGGGGTGTTGCCATGGAGACGGGGATGGATGTTGTTGTTGTTGTTGGGGGGGAGGAGGGAACAGCCCTGAGGACCCCCAAAATCAAACCCCAGAGACCCCCAGACCTGCCCTGGGGACCCCAAACCCAGAGACCCCCTAAATTCACCCAAGGGACCCCCAAACCCAGCCCAGGGACCCCAAAAACCCAGCCCAGGGACCCCCCCAAAACCCACCCCAGGGACCCCCAAAATCAAACCCCAGAGATCCCCAAACCTGCCTTGGGGACCCCACACCCAGGGCTCCCCCAAAAACTCACCCCAGAGACCCCAAACCCAGCCCAGGGACCCCCAAAAACGCAGCCCAGGGACCCCCAAACCCACCCTGGGGCCCTCAAACACAGGGACGCCCAAAATACCCCCCAGGGGCCCCAAACCTGCCCTGGGGACCCTCAAACCCCACCCCAGGGACCCCAAACCCAGCACAGGGACCCCCAAAAAGCCACCCCAGGGACCCCCAAACCCAGCACAGGGACCCCCAAAAAGCCACCCCAGGGACCCCCAAAAACCCACCCCGGGGATCCCCAAAAACCCAGCTCAGGGACCCCCAAAAACGAAGCCCAGAGACCCCCAAAAACCCAGCCCAGAGACCCCAAAAACCCACCCCAAGGACCCCCAAAAACCAGCCCAGGGACCCCCAAACCCAGCCCAGGGACCCCCAAAAACCCCATCCCCAAAAAACGCCCCTCGGCGCCGCTCAGCCAATAGGAAAGCGGAGCGCAGTCGTTCAGCCAATAGGAAGGCGGAGCGCCACCGCCGGTCCCGCCCCTGAGCGCCCGTCAACCAATAGGAGGGCGGTGCGCACCCGCCCCTCAGCCAATAGGAGGGCTCAGCGACTCCGGTCGGCGCGTTCCGGGGGGGAGAGACCGGAGGGTCCGAGACCCCCTCGGGAGGGTCCTAAAACCCCTTCGGAGGGTCCCAAAATCCCCTCGGGAGGATCCAAAATCCACCCTGGGAGGATCCAAAATCCCCTTGGAGGGTCCCAAAACCCCCTTGGCAAGATCCAAAATCCACCCTGGGAGGGTCCCAAAATTCCCTTGGAGGGTCCCCAAACCCCCTTGGAGGGTCCCCAAATCCCCTTGGAGGGTCCCAAAACCCCTTCAGAGGGTCCCAAAACCCCCTTGGAGGGTCCCCAAACCCCCTTGGAGGGTCCCAAAATCCCCTCGGGAGGATCCAAAATCCACCCTGGGAGGATCTAAAATCCCCTTGGAGGGTCCCAAAATCCCCTCGGGAGGATCCAAAATCCCCTTGGAGGGTCCCAAAACCCCCTTGGCAAGATCCAAAATCCACCCTGGGAGGGTCCCAAAATCCCCTTGGAGGGTCCCCAAACCCCCTAAGATGAACCAAAACCCCTTTGGAAAGGTCCAAAGCCCCCCATAGCCCCCTCCACTTTCCATACCCCCCATAGTCCCCATAGCCCCTATAGCCCCCATAGCCCCCCACTCCGGCCCCCTAGCCCCCATACCGCCCCCAGCCCCTACACCTCTATAGCCCCCATAGCCCCCACCCTCTTTATCCCACACCTCCTATACCCCCCATAGCCCCCATATCCCCTATACCCCCATAGGCTCCTACTCCTCTCTATCCCCTATAGCCCCCCACAGTCCCCTATAGCCCCCCCACATCTCCCCCATAGCCCCTATAGCCCCCAATACCGCCCCCAGCCCCCATAGCCTCTCTAGCACCCATAGCCCCCACCCTCTCTATCCCTATAGACCCCACAGGCCCCCATAGCCCCCCCATAGCACCCACAGCCCCCCACAGCCTCTCTACCCCTATACCCCCATAGCCCCCACATCCCCTATAGCCCCCTAAAGTCCCCCTATAGCTCCCATAGCCCCCCATAGCCCCCTATAGCCCCCATAGCCCCCATAGCCCCCATAGCCCCTATAACTCCACAGCCCCTCATAGTCCCTATAGCTCCCCATAGTCCCCCATAGCTCCCATAGCCCCCCAGTCCCCTATAGCTCCCATAGTCGGCCCATAGCCCTCCACAGTCCCCGTAGAGCCCCATAGCCTCCCATAACCCCCCACAGCCCCCATAGCTCCCATAGCCCCCATAACCCCTCATAGCCCCCTATAGCCCCTATAGCCCCCACAGCCCCTATAGCTCCCATAGCCCCCCATAACCCCTCATAGCCCCCATAGCCCCTATAGCTCCCATAGCCCCTATAGGTCCCCTCAGTCCCTATAACCCCCCCATAGCCCCTATAGCTCCCATAGCCCTCCCATAGTCCCTATAGCTCCCATAGCCCCCATAGCCCCTATAGCCTCCCATAGCCCCCATAGCCCACCCATAGCCGCCCCCATAGCCCCCATAGACACTATAGCTCCCACAACCCCCCATAGCCGCCCCATAGCCCCTATAGCCCCTCATAGTCCCCCTATAGCCCCCATAGCTGCCCCATAGCCTCTGTAGCCCCCCATAGTCCCCCTATAGCCCCCATAGCCCCTCAT
This sequence comes from Myiozetetes cayanensis, assembly GCF_022539395.1. NCBI lineage: Eukaryota > Metazoa > Chordata > Aves > Passeriformes > Tyrannidae > Myiozetetes > Myiozetetes cayanensis. The sequence continues at coordinate 48,851 of NW_026087490.1, forward strand.
AGCCCCCCATAGCCCCTATAGCCCCCAAAGCCCCTATAGCTCCCATAGCCCCCATAGCCCCTATAACTCCCACAGCCCCCATAGTCCCTATAGCCCCCATAGCCCCTATAGCCTCCCAGTCCCCTATAGCCCCCATAGCCCCTGATAGCTCCCCCACAGCCCCCGGGCAGGGGCTGGGCTGGATGCGTTGGGCGGAGCGGGAAGGATACAGGGTGGAGACCCTCCCCCCTCCCCCATAGCCCCCATACCCTCCCCAGCCCTCCCCCTCCCCTCCCGGCCCCTCCCCTGCCCTCCCTGCGCGCACGCGCAGAGCGCCGGGCCCATCCCACGGCCGCGGCCCTGCAGGTACCGGGGATTTGGGGGATGGGAAGGGGTTTTGGGGTCAGGAGGGTGGGGTCGGTCCAGGAACCGTCACGGGGGGGGATGTGGGGGGGGTCGTCGGTCTCGGTGCCCCCCCCGGCCCTTCAGTGCCGGCCCCGCCCCGGCCTCGCCATCTCCATCGTCCCCGTCATCTCCATCGGCCCCATCCCAGTTCCCATCCCCATCCCTGTCATCTCCATCGGCCCCTTCATCTCCATCGGCCCCATCCCAATTCCCATCCCCATCCCTGTCATCTCCATCGTCCCCTTCATCTCCATCAGCCCCATCCCAATTCCTATCCCCATTCCCATCATCTCCATCGTCCCCATCATCTCCATCGGCCCCATCCCAATTCCTATCCCCATTCCCATCATCTCCATCGTCCCCATCATCTCCATCGTCCATCCCAATTCCTATCCCCATTCCCATCATCTCCATCGTCCCCATCATCTCCATCAGCCCCATCACCTCCATCAGCCCCATCCCCATCCCCATCCCTGTCATCTCCATTGGCCCCATCCCCTGCCATTCCCATCCCCATCATCTCCATCGGCCCCATCACCTCCATCAGCCCCATTCCCATCCCCATCCCTGTCATCTCCATCGTCCCCTTCATCTCCATCGGCCCCATCCCAATTCCCATCCCCATTCCCATCATCTCCATCGGCCCCATCATCTCCATCGGCCCCATCCCCATCCCTGCCATTCCCATCATCTCCATCGTCCCCGTCATCTCCATCGGCCCCATCCCAATTCCCATCCCCATCCCCATTCCCATCATCTCCATCGGCCCCATCATCTCCATCGGCCCCATCCCAATTCCTATCCCCATTCCCGTCATCTCCATCATCCCCTTCATCTCCATCGTCCCCGTCATCTCCATCGACCCCATCCCCATCCCCATCCCTGCCATTGCCATCATCTCCATCGTCCCCATCACCTCCATCAGCCCCATCCCCATCCCTGTCATCTCCATCGACCCCATCCCCTGCCGTTCCCATCCCCATCCCTATTCCCATCATCTCCATCATCCCTGTCATCTTTAATTGGTCCCATCCCTGCCATTCCCATCCCCATCCCCATCCCAATTCCCATCCCCATCATTTGCAACAGCCCCATCCCATCCCCATTCTCATCATCTCCATTATCCCCATCATCTCCATCGGCCCCATCCCCATTCCCATCCCCATCCTCGCCATCTCCATCAGCCCCATCCCCATCCCTGCCATTCCCATTCCCATTCCCATTCCCATCCCATTCTCATCCCATTCCATCCCTTTCTATCCCATTCCATCCCATCCCATTCCATCTCATCCCATTCCATTCCCATCCTCATTATCCCCATCCCCTCCATCCCAGTTCCCCCCCCATCCCAGTGGCCCCCATTCCATCCCAGTGCCCCCCTCTCCCATCCCAGTGCCCCCCCTTCCATCCCAGTGCCCCCCTTCCATCCCAGTGCCCCTAAACCCCATTCCCAGTGCCCCCTTCCATCCCAGTGCCCCCATTCCATCCCAGTGCCCCCATTCCATCCCAGTGCCCCCTCACACCCAGTGCCCCCATTCCATCCCAGTTCCTTATTCCATCCAGTGCCCCCTCCCCATCCCAGTGCCCCCATTCCATCCCAGTGCCCCCTTCCCCATCCCAGTGCCCCCTTCCATCCCAGTGCCCCCTTCCATCCCAGTTCCCCCATTCCATCCCAGTGCCCCCTCTCCCATCCCAGTGCCCCCATTCCATCCCAGTGCCCCCTACTCCCATCCCAGTGCCCCCTTCCCATCCCAGTGCCCCCTTCCCATCCCAGTGCCCCCATTCCATCCCAGTGCCCCCTCCCCATCCCAGTGCCCCCATTCCATCCCAGTGCCCCCATTCCATCCCAGTTCTCTAATCCCATCCCAGTGCCCCAACCCCATCCCAGTGCCCCCTCCATCCCAATCCCACCTCCCCAGTGCCCCCATCCACCCAGTGCCCTCATTCCATCCCAGTGCCCCTACCCCATCCCAGTGCCCCCATTCCATCCCAGTGCCCCATCCCCATCCCAGTGCCCCCATTCCATCCCAGTGCCCATTCCATCCCAGTTCCCCATTCCATCCCAGTGCCCCCATTCCCATCCCAGTGCCCCCATTCCATCCCAGTGCCCCACTCCCATCCCAGTGCCCCATTCCCATCCCAGTGCCCCCATTCCCATCCCAGTGCCCCCATTCCATCCCAGTGCCCCCATTCCCATCCCAGTGCCCCCAATCCCATCCCAGTGCCCCCAATCCCATCCCAGTGCTCCCAAATCCCATCCCAGTGCCCCCAACCCATCCCAGTGCCCCCAAACCCCATCCCAGTGCCCCATTCCCATCCCAGTGCCCCCATTCCATCCCAGTGCCCCCATCCCCATCCCAGTGCCCCCATTCCCATCCCAGTGCCCCATTCCCATCCCAGTGCCCTCATTCCATCCCAGTGCCCTCCATCCCAGTTCCCCATTCCATCCCAGTGCCCCATACCCATCCCAGTGCCCCATTCCATCCCAGTGCCCCCATTCCATCCCAGTGCCCCCTTCCATCCAGTGCCCTCCCATCCCAGTGCCCCCATCCCCATCCCAGTGCCCCCATTCCATCCCAGTGCCCCCATTCCATCCCAGTGCCCCCATCCCCATCCCAGTGCCCCTCTCCCATCCCAGTGCCCCACTCCCATCCCAGTGCCCCCTTCCATCCCAGTGCCCCATTCCATCCCAGTGCCCCCAACCCCATCCCAGTGCCCCCATCCCATCCCAGTGCCCCCATTCCATCCCAGTGCCCCCATTCCATCCCAGTGCCCCCATTCCATCCCAGTGCCCCCATCCCCATCCCAGTGCCCCCACTCCCATCCCAGTGCCCCCATCCCCATCCCAGTGCCCCATCTCCCATCCCAGTGCCCCAATCCCCATCCCAGTGCCCCACTCCCATCCCAGTGCCCCCATTCCATCCCAGTGCCCCCATTCCCATCCCAGTGCCCCCAATTCCATCCCAGTGCCCCCCCCACACCCAGTGCCCCATTCCCATCCCAGTGCCCCCATTCCCATCCCAGTGCCCCCTCCCCATCCCAGTGCCCCACTTCCATCCCAGTTCCCCCATTCCCATCCCAGTTCCCCCTTCCATCCCAGTTCCCCCATTCCATCCCAGTGCCCCCATTCCATCCCAGTGCCCCCATTCCATCCTAGTGCCCCCATTCCATCCCAGTGCCCCCATTCCCATCCCAGTGCCCCCATTCCATCCCAGTGCCCCCATCCCATCCCAGTGCCCCCTTCCCTCCCAGTGCTCCCCATTCCATCCCAGTGCCCCTCCACATCCCAGTGCCCCCCTTCCATCCCACTCCCTTCCCTCCCATTCTCCCCCAGCCCCCTGCTGCCGTGGGAGGGTCTGCCCCCAAACTCCCCTCCCCTGTCCCCCAGGCCTCACCATGACCAAGGAGCGCGGGGACCCCTAGCAGGGGGTCTCCGCCCCCGACCCCCAGCCCGCTGGTGGAGCGCAGGAAGAGGCCGATGGTTCACCCGCGGCCCCCGCCCCCTCCCCAAGGACTACGGTGAGACCCCCAAAACCCCTCCCCAAACCCCTGCCCCCAGAGGATGGGGCACCCCCTCAGGGCACAGGGACCCCCAAAAACCCTCCCCAAACCCCCTGTCCCCAGGGGATGGGACCTAACCCCCCAGGGCACAGGGCCCTCCCCAAGGACTACGGTGAGACCCCCCCCAAAACCCCTCCCCAAACCCCCTGCTCCCAGGGATGGGGCACAACCCCCAGGGCACAGGGACCCCCAAAACCCCTCCCCAAGCCCCCTGCTCCCAGGGATGGGAACCCCTCAGGGCACAGGGACCCCCAAAACCCCTCCCGAAACCCCTGCCCCAGGGGATGGGACACCCCGACAGCGACCCCTCCCCAGGACTACGGTGAGACCCCCTCAAAACCCTCCCCATCCCCACTGCCCCCAGGGATGGGGCCAGCCCCAGGGCACAGGGCCCCCAAAAACCCCCCCATTCCCCTGCCCCAGGGATGGGCCAACCAGGCACAGGACCCCCAAAACCCTCCCATTCCCCTGCCCCCAGGGGATGGGGCACAACCCCCAGGGCACAGGGACCCCCAAAAACCCCTCCCCATTCCCCTGCCCCCAGGGGATGGGGCACAACCCCTCAGGGCACAGGGACCCCTCCCAAGGACTATGGTGGACCCCCACCCAAAACCCCTCCCCATCCCCCTGCCCCAGGGGATGGGGCTACAACCCCTCAGGGCACAGGGACCCCTCCCCAAGGACTACAGTGAGACCCCCCAAAAAACCCCTCCCCAAACCCCCTGCCCCCAGGGATGGGAACCCCACAGGGACCCCTCCCTAGGACTACGGTGAGACCCCCTCAAAACCCTCATCCCCCTGCCCCCAGGGGATGGAACTAACCCCCAGGGCACAGGGACCCCCAAAAACCCCCTGCCCCCAGGGGATGGGGCACAACCCCCCTCAGGGGATGGGACACCCCAGGGCACAGGGACCCCCAGGGCACAGGGACCCCTCCCAGGACTACAGTGAGACCCCCAGAAAACCCCTCCCCATTCCCCTGCCCCCAGGGATGGGACTCCCTCCCCAGGGCACAGGGACCCCTCCCAAGGACCATGGTGAGACCCCCAAAAACTCCCTCCCCAAACCCCTGCCCCCAGGGGATGGGATTTCCCGACTATGGGGGACCCCCAGGGTATGGGGAACCCTCCCCAGGGCACAGGAACCCCCAGGGTATGGGGGAACCCCCAGGGTATGGGGGAACCCCTCAGGGTATGGAGGAACCCCCCAGGGCACAGGGACCCCTCAAGGCACAGGGATGACCCCAAGGGTACAGGGACCCCCTCAAAGGCACAGGGACCCCCTCCAGGGCAGGGGGAACCCCCAGGGATGAGACCCCAGGACACAGGACACCCCAAGGCCACAGGGACCTCCCCCGTCCCCCAGGCCACAAAAACTCCTGCCCCCAAAAACCCCTCCCAGCTGTATGGGGTGGGAGGTGGGAGGGGTCCCTTACGGCTGACAGGGGTCTGTACCACCCCCAAAACTTTTATCCCTCACCACCCCCACCCTCCCAAAACCTTCAGCCTTCACGTTCTTCGACCCCAACGACGCGGCGTGTCGGGAGATCCTGCTGGACCCCGGACCAGCGTCCTCAACTGTTACGCCATCCTGCGCCAGTGGGTGCCCCAAGTGCAGCACAGCGTGGATGTCATCGGCAACGAGGTCATTTGGGGGGTTTGGGGATATGGGTCTGGGGGTTTGGGGGTGCCCCAAGTGCAGCACAGCGTGGATGTCATCGGCAATGAGGTCATTTGGGGGGGTTTGTGGGGTCTGGGGGTTTGGGGTGCCCTAAGTGCAGCACAGCGTGGATGTCATCGGCAATGAGGGTCATTTGGGGGTCTAGGGGGGCTGGGGTTTGGGGGTGTCCCAAGTGCAGCACAGCGTGGATGTCATCGGCAATGAGGTCATTTGGGGGGTTTGGGGGTCTGGGGGTCTGGGGTGCCCTAAGCGCAGCACAGCGTGGATGTCATCGGCAATGAGGTCATTTGGGGGTCTGGGGGGTCTGGGGGTCTGGGGGTGCCCCAAGTGCAGCACAGCGTGGATGTCATCGGCAATGAGGTCATTTGGGGGGTTTGGGGGTCTGGGGGTTATGGGGTCTGGGGTGCCCCAAGTGCAGCACAGCGTGGATGTCATCGGGAATGAGGTCATTTGGGGGTTTGGGGGGTCTAGGGTGTTTATGGGGTTTAGGGGTGCCCCAAGTGCAGCACAGCGTGGATGTCATCGGCAATGAGGTCATTTGGGGGTTTTATGGGGTCTGGGGCTGGGGTGCCCTAAGTGCAGCACAGCGTGGATGTCATCGGCAACGAGGTCATTTGGGGGTTTTATGGGGTCTGGGGGGTTTAGGGGGTTTGGGGTGCCCCAAGTGCAGCACAGCGTGGATGTCATCGGCAATGAGGTCATTTGGGGGTTTGGGGGTTAGGGTTTGGGGGTTTGGGGTGCCCCAAGTGCAGCACAGCGTGGATGTCATCGGCAATGAGGTCATTTGGGGGGTTTGAGTCTGGGGGTTTGGGGGTGCCCCAAGTGCAGCACAGCGTGGATGTCATCGGCAATGAGGTGATCTGGGGGTTTGGGAGGTCTGGGGGTTTGGGGTGCCCCAAGTGCAGCACAGCGTGGATGTCATCGGCAATGAGGTCATTTGGGGGTTTTATGGGGTCTGGGGGTTTGGGGGTTTGGGGTGCCCAAGTGCAGCACAGCGTGGATGTCATCGGCAATGAGGTCATCTGGGGGGTTTGGGGGGTCTGGGGGTCTGGGGGTGCCCCAAGTGCAGCACAGCGTGGATGTCATCGGCAATGAGGTCATTTGGGGGTTTGGGGGGTCTGGGGGTTTGGGGGTGCCCCAAGTGCAGCACAGCGTGGATGTCATTGGGAATGAGGTCATTTGGGGGTTTATGGGTCTGGGGGTTTTATGGGGTCTGGGGGTTTTATGGGGTTTGGGGTGCCCCAAGTGCAGCACAGCGTGGATGTCATCGGCAATGAGGTCATTTGGGGGGTTTGGGGGTTTGGGGGTTTGGGGTGCCCCAAGTGCAGCACAGCGTGGATGTCATCGGCAACGAGGTCATTTGGGGGTTTGGGGGGTTTGGGTATGGGGTCTGGGGGTTGGGGTGCCCCAAGTGCAGCACAGCATGGATGTCATCGGCAATGAGGTCATCTGGGGGTTTGGGGGTCTGGGGGTTTGGGGGTGCCCCAAGTGCAGCACAGCGTGGATGTCATCGGCAATGAGGTCATTTGGGGGGTCTGGGGGGGGGGTTTGGGGGTGCCCCAAGTGCAGCACAGCGTGGATGTCATCGGCAATGAGGTCATTTGGGGGGTTTGGGGGTGGGGTTTGGGGTGCCCCAAGTGCAGCACAGCATGGATGTCATCGGCAATGAGGTCATTTGGGGGGTTTGGGGGATTGTTTGGGGTTTGGGGGTTTAAGGGGGTCTGGGGGTTTGGGGTGCCCCAAGTGCAGCACAGCGTGGATGTCATCGGGAATGAGGTCATTTGGGGGATTGGGGGTTTATGGGGTCTGGGGGTTTGGGGTGCCCCAAGTGCAGCACAGTGTGGATGTCACTGGCAACGAGGTCATTTGGGGGTTTGGGGGTCTGGGTGGGTCTGGGGGTTTTGGGGGTGCCCCAAGTGCAGTACAGCGTGGATGTCATCGGGAATGAGGTCATTTGGGGGATTGGGGAGGTTTTATGGGGTCTGGGGGTGCCCCAAGTGCAGCACAGCGTGGATGTCATCGGCAACGAGGTGATTTGGGGGTTTGGGGGTTTGGGTGGAATTGGGGGTCTGGGGGTTTGGGGTGCCCCAGGTGCAGCACAGCGTGGATGTCATCGGGAATGAGGTGATTTGGGGGTTTGGGGGGTCTGGGGGGTTTATGGGGTTTGGGGTGCCCCAAGTGCAGCACAGCGTGGATGTCATTGGGAATGAGGTGATTTGGGGGATTTGGGGGTTTGGGTGGAATTGGGGGTCTGGGGGTTTGGGGGTGCCCCAGGTGCAGCACAGTGTGGATGTCATCGGCAACGAGGTGATTTGGGGGTTTGGGGTGTTTGGGGGAATTGAGGGGGTTTGGGGGTTTGGGGGTACCCCAAGTGCAGCACAGTGTGGATGTCATCGGCAATGAGGTGATTTGGGGTTTTGGGGGTTTGGGAGGGGTTTGGGGGAATTGAGGGGGTTTGGGGGGTTTGGGGGTGCCCCAAGTGCAGCACAGCGTGGATGTCATCGGCAATGAGGTGGGGAGGGAGGGTCTGGGGCGGTCTGGGGGAAACTGAGGGGTTTTGGGGTGTCACTGAGCAGTGTCCCCATCTGTCCCTGGTGTCCCTGGTGTGTCCCTGGCCTGGTGTGTCCCTGTGCTGTCCCCAGTCTGTCCCTGGGTGTGCCTGGGGTGTGACTGGTGTCCCCAGTGTCCCCAGGGTGGCACTGAGCGGTGTCCCCGTCTGTCCCCGGTGTCCCTGGGGTGTGACTGGTGTCCCTGGTGTCCCTGGGGTGTCCCTGGTGTCCCTGGGGTGTCCCTGGAGTGTCCCTGGTGTGTCCCCAGTGTCCCTGGGGTGTCCCTGGTGTCCCCAGTGTCCCCAGGGTGGCACTGAGGGGTGTCCCTGTCTGTCCCTGGTGTGTCCCTGGTGTCCCTGGGGTGTCCCTGAGCGGTGTCCCTGGGGTGTCCCCTCTGTCCCTGGGGTGTCCCTGAGCGGTGTCCCCTCTGTCCCTGGTGTCCCTGGTGTGTCCCCAGTGTCCCTGGGGTGTCCCCTCTGTCCCTGGGGTGTCCCTGAGCGGTGTCCCCTCTGTCCCTGTCTGTCCCTGGGGTGTCCCTGAGCGGTGTCCCCTCTGTCCCTGGGGTGTCCCTGAGCGGTGTCCCCCTCTGTCCCCGGTGTCCCTGTTGTCCCTGAGCAGTGTCCCCTGTCCCTGGTGTCCCTGGGGTGTCCCTGGTGTGTCCCCCTCTGTCCCCAGTGTCCCTGGGGTGTGACTGGTGTCCCTGGTGTCCCCGGTGTCCCTGGGATGTCCCTGAGCGGTGTCCCCTCTGTCCCCGGTGTCCCTGGGGTGTCCCTGGAGTGTCCCTGGGGTGTCCCTGGTGTCCCCAGTGTCCCTGGGGTGTCCCTGAGTGGTGTCCCTGGGGTGTCCCTGGGGTGTCCCTGAGCGGTGTCCCCTCTGTCCCCGGTGTCCCTGGTGTGTCCCCGGTGTCCCTGGGGTGTCCCTGAGCGGTGTCCCTGTCTGTCCCCGGTCCCTGGGGTGTCCCTGACTGGTGTCCCCTCTGTCCCCGGTGTCCCTGGGGTGTCCCTGAGCTGGTGTCCCCTCTGTCCCCGTTGTCCCTGGGTGTCCCTGACTGGTGTCCCCTCTGTCCCCGGGCAGATCCTGCGCCGGGGGTGCCACGTGGACGACCGGGACGGACTGACGGACATGACCCTCCTGCACTACGCCTGCAAGGCCGGCGCCCACGGCGTGGGTGGGTGTGGCACGGGGGGCACCTTGGCCCTGTGTGCCTCTGTCCCCAGTGTCCCTGTGTCCCTCAGTGTCCCCATTCCACCATCCCAATGTCCTCAGTGTCCCCATGGCCCCAGTGTCCCTGTGTCCCCAGTGTCCCCATTCCCACCATCCCTGTGTCCCCATGACCCCAATGTCCCTGTGACCCCGGTGTCCCCATTCCCACCATCCCAGTGTCCCCACTCTTGGTGTCCTCCTGTCCCCATCCCTGTCCCACTCTCAGTGTCCCCGTCCCCACTCAGGTGTCCCGTGTCCCCACTCTTGGCATCCCGTGTCCCTGTCCCCATGTCCCCTATCTCAGGTGTCCCCATCGTGTCCCCAGTGTCCCTGCAGCCGCTGTCCGTCTGTCCACGCGGCTGCTGGTCCCTAGTGGACGTGAGGCTGTCCCTCGTCCCTAGTCCCTGTTCCCCATGGGTGTGTCCCTATCCCACCATCCCTGTCCCCATGGGTGATGTCCCCTGTCCCTGTCCCTGTCCCCATGGGTGATGTCCCCCTGTCCCCAGGTGACCCCGCAGCCGCTGTCCGTCTGTCCACGTGGCTGCTGGGACTCAGGGCTGTGCCGGTTGTCCCTGTACCCATGGGTGTGTCCCTGTCCCTGTCCCCATGGGTGTGTCCCTGTCCCTGTCCCCACTCAGGGTGTCCCCCTCGTGTCCCCAGGTGACCCCGTGGCCGCTGTCCGTCTGTCCACGCGGCTGCTGGCCCTGGTGGGACGTGGGGCTGTCCCTGTCCCCATGGGTGATGTCCCCCTGTCCCCAGGTGACCCTGCAGCTGCTGTCCGTCTGTCCACGCGGCTGCTGGCTCTGGGGGGGGACGTGGGGCTGTCCCTGTCCTTGTCCCTGTCCCTGTCCCCATGGGTGCTGTCCCTGTCCCCATGGGTGATGTCCCCCTCTGTCCCCAGGTGACCCTGCAGCCGCTGTCCGTCTGTCCACGCAGCTGCTGGCGCTGGGGGGGGACGTGGGGCTGTCCCTGTCCCTGTCCCCATGGGTGGTGTCCCTGTCCCCATGGGTGATGTCCCTGTCCCCATGGGTGATGTCCCCCTGTCCCCAGGTGACCCTGCAGCTGCTGTCCGTCTGTCCACGCGGCTGCTGGCTCTGGGGGGGGACGTGGGGCTGTCCCTGTCCTTGTCCCTGTCCCCATGGGTGATGTCCCCCTGTCCCTGTCCCCATGGGTGATGTCCCTCTGTCCCCATGGGTGTGTCCCCTGTCCCCATGGGTGATGTCCCTGTCCCTGTCCCCATGGGTGATGTCCCTGTCCCCATGAGTGGTGTCCCTGTCCCCATGGGTGATGTCCCTGTCCCCATGGGTGATGTCCCCTGTCCCCAT